>NW_017673576.1:81048-98212 GCF_001879085.1 Nicotiana attenuata
AAGGATCTAATTGATGAAGCTAAAGCAGTTCTGCATCAACAATTCAAACTCAAGGACCTTGGAGAACTGAGGTATTTCTTAGGGATTGAAGTGTTGAGATCTAATCATGGGATATTGCTTAATCAGAGGAAATACAGTTTAGAGCTGATTTCTGAAGTGGGATTGAGTGGTGCAAAGCCAGCTTTAACACCACTTGAAATCAATCAGAAGCTTACAAGTGTGGAATATGACAAGGCTATTGGAATATAGGATGAAGATCCCTTGGTAGATGCAAGCAAGTATCAGAAACTGATAGGTAAATTGCTTTACCTGACAGTTACTCGACCAGATATTAGCTATGCAGTTCAAACCTTAAGTCAATTTATGCAGCTACCTAAAAGGTCACACATGGAGGCAGCCTTTAGAGTAGTGAGATATCTGAAGGGTACACCAGGAATGGGAGTCCTATTGAAAAGGGAGAATGTAGATACACTAACAGCCTTCTGTGATTCTGACTGGGCAGCATGCCCAATGACACGAATGTCTGTTAGTGGATATGCTGTCAAGCTTGGTGATTCATTGATTTCATGGAGATCTAAGAAATAACACACTGTTTCACGAAGCAGTGCTGAAGCAGAATATCGTAGCATGGCATCAGCAGTCTTAGAAATAGTGTGGTTGTTGGGACTTTTCTCAGAGTTGGGAGTGCAGGTTCTTAAACCTGTCACACTGTTCTGTGACAACAAAGCAGCAATGCAAATAGCTGCAAATCCTATCTTTCATGAGCGTACGAAACACATCGAGATAGATTGTCTATTTTGTTCGTGAACGTATCGAAGGATCGGTCACCGTTGGACTACACGTAGTATCGTACTACTAACGAAAACGACGACAACAAGCAGTACTCTNAACACATCGAGATAGATTGTCATTTTGTTCGTGAACGTATCAAGGATGGCACCTTGGCTACACAGTATGTCTCTACAAAAGAGCAACAAGCAGATCTCTTCACCAAAGGGCTTACATCTGTGCAGCATAATTTTCTACTCAGCAAGCTTGGAGTGTTAAGCATCCTCCACCCTCCAGCTTGAGGGGGAGTATTGGAAGTTAGAAGAATTAGAAGCTGGAATAGAAGTTAGTTGTAAATAGGACTCAACTGTAATTAATAGGAGTTAGGGGGTCTCTTATTATTTTTAGTTTTTTACAATTAGTTGTATATAACTACTTCAGTTAATACAGGAAAGGCGGTTGGAAATTTTCCAAATTCTTTCTTCTTCTTCCTCACGAGTTCTGTGCTCTCCAATGGTGTTTTTCTAACAAAAACCAAAGGAAGAGAATAAACATAATTCATAAGCAGAATAAAAAAAAGATGACAAACAAATCTGACGCATAAAGTACACACTCCAAATTGCTTAAAATTGAATAAAATATCATTTTAAAAATAAATTAATGTAACAAATAACTTGATGATACCTGTAATAATATTCTTCACCGTGCTTTCGTGGTGCTCGACCTTTTGCCCAAGATTTAAACTAGTGCCTGAAAAATAAGTTTAACTCGGTAAAGAAGTTAAAAGCAAATTATAAAGAGAAACAAAAAAATAATGGACAAGATATGCAGCTAAATAGAGGATATGAAGCTTCTTTATAGAGATGGAAAATATCAGAATGAACGGAAGAGTTAATTGTCCGCTTGCACCGGCATTTAAGGATAATTAGACATTAATTGACTTAAATTATGTAAGAAACAGTTCGTTTAATCATCCGTTACAACTCTTGATTGCCCTCACAATTGTTTGTTGTCTTTTTTTGGTAAAAACTGTGAAATATTACCATTTAACAATCAAATTAATACATCTTAAAGAGCACCTAGACACACTACCACCTTCTAGGAAGGGTGCAATGTACTCATAGGCCTCTAGTCATTCACTAATTATAAAGTTTCTGCAGCAAATAATCACATCTTCTGGCTTTTCTAGAGTTTCTGTGTATAGTTATTCTATCTCTAAATTCCTTTTGTATCTGTGTCATCACAAAGCTAGTATTTACATTGAGTCCTTTAAACACTTTTTCATTCCTGGCTTTCCAGGTGTGATAGATCAGGGCCCCCCAAATTGCTGGAGCTATTTCCTTTTTGAAGAACTTCCCGTGTTTCCTTTTAATCTTTTCCAGCACCTGCATTACAGTCCCTTGTGGTATTATCATATTTGTCCAGTTCTGTATCGCAACCCTCAACTCTGTTGTCCATAGACAATCCTGAAACATGTGGTCTTGGGTTTCAGCAACCATATCAATACATAAGCAACATTCAATGTCTTGTATTGGCACATGTAGTTTCGAAAGTCTATCTTTCGTAAGCAATCGACCATGAGCAGCTAACCAAAGAATCATCCTGTGTTTCGGCTGCATAATAAATGTCCATATTAGCTCTGCCACGGGTAGTCTGGTCAAATCCCCCTGTAGAGCGATGTAGCTACCATTTATTGAATACTTCCCTGAAGCAGTTAACACATATTTCCCATTATGGTACCACTCCATCATTTCAACTTTTAGGGAATTCAATTTCCTCCAATACCAACTACAATCAAGTAGAGGTCCATGTACCCATTTGACCCATAACATGTCTTTCTTCTCTGCTAATTGCCATAATAACTTGCCCACAGACGCAATGTTCCACTTGTTGCACCCTTTGATATTGAGCCTGCCATATTTCTTTGCAATACATAGTTTGTCCCATGCTATTAGAGGTATCTTCCTTTTCTCTACAGAACTTCCCCAAAGATAATCTCTACACTTTCTATCAATTTCCTTGAGTACACTTTGAGGTAGTATGAAAACAGATCCCCAGAAGTTATATATAGAGAAGAGTACTGCATAATCACCTGTAACCTCCCAGCATATGAAAGTTGTTTTGAGTAGACCACATTTATTCTATTGGTAATCTTGTCCACTGGTTGATGACACTCAATTTTACTCCATTTCTTTGAGCTTAATGGTAGTCCCAAGTATCTTATAGGAAGTTGTCCAGCAGAGAAACCTGTTCTGGCCAATAATGCATTGTTTGTTTCTTCATCCACACCAGCAATAAAAATATTAGATTTCTCCAGATTAGCCTCCAACCCTGGTGTAAAGCTTCCATAACCTTTTCCACAGATTCTATATCGCCTTTGCAGAATATCATAAGGTCATCGGCAAAAATTAAGTGAGTGAGCTTTAATGTTTTGCACATAGGATGAAATTAAACTCCGGCAAGCTGCTCATACACTTCAAAATTCTTGATAGGTATTCCATTACTAGGACAAACAATAGGGGTGAAATCGGATCCCCTTGCCCGAGACCTCTCTTCCCAGCAAAATATCCATGTCCTTCTCCATTTACTTTGACTGTAAACATAGTAGAAGAGATGCAGGTCATCACCAGTTGAACAAATTTTCCAGGAAATCCAAAACCACTGAGAGCTTCTTCAATGAACTCCCAACGCACCATGTCATAAGCCTTCCTTATATCAATCTTCATAAGACATCTAGGAGATGTTTTCCTATTATAATGTCTTAATAAGTCATGGCAGATCAGTATATTATGTATCATGGACCTACCTTGCACAAATGCTGCCTGATTTTCTACCACAAGGTGATCAATGGCCTTCCTCAGTCTGTTACATATCATTTTTGATATGCATTTGTATAGGACATTACAACATGATATGGGCCTGAATTGACTAGCATTATCTGGTACAGTGACTTTTGGAATTAAAGAAATCATTGTTGAGTTTACTTGTTTAAGCAATTTCCCATTGTGGAAGAACTCTAGAATAGCTGCAGTGATATCATCTCCTATAACGTCCCATGCTGCTTTATAAAAACCACTACCATACCCATCTGGTCCTGGGCTTTTGTTGCTATCTATTTGAAACATAGCTACCTTGACATCCTTTTCTGTATAAGGCTTTATAAGCTCAACTTGCTAGCCTATTGACAACAGAGGACCATTCTTCAGTATACTGCCCATTGCCCTGACCCTTATTCCTTCATTTCTTCCAAGTAATGTTTCATAATACTCTAACAGCACCCTTGCAATATCAGTGGGATTAGTCTGTAGCACCCCATCTTTATCATGTAATTGTGTGATTGCTTCCTGGAGCTTTTTATGATTTATCACAGAAAAGAAGTACTTAGTATTATCATCACCAAGGTGGATCCAAGTAGCTTTGCTCCTTTGTTGCAGATACATTTCAGCCAGGTATGAAGATTGCTTAAATTTCCTGAACTTCTGTCTCTCCTCCTCCTGTAGAGCTTTGTTCAATGATCCATTTGCAGAGCATTCTGGACTTGTTTTAAGGCCTCTCTGTCTATATCTACTTCATCAGTTATGTTCCTAAAGTTTCGAGTATTCAGGGCCCTCAAGTTCCTTTTCAACAACTTCATTTTCTTGACCACCTGTAGCATGCGACAACCTTCTATCTGCAGTTCCCATCCTGTTTTTACTATTTCTAAAAACTGGGGATGTTTTGACCAAATATTGCAGTACTTAAAAGATTTTTTGAGCCTTGAGGGTACACTTGTCAATGCTATTTTAGCTGGGCAGTGGTCACTAAAACCTTCTTGTAAGAATTTGGCATTACAAGAAGGCATATCATCCAACCAATCTCTGTTGACAAAGATCCAATCAACTTTTGAAAAAATTCTATTATCCCCATGCTTATCACTCCACGTATATCTGTTACCTTGTTGAGGAAATTGCAGCAAGCCACAAGAGTCCACACAGTTGTGGAACTCAATTACCTCTGCCAGTGTGACTGGAACCCCTCCAATCCTATCTTCTATATTTAAAACTGAGTTGAAATCTCCTAGTACCATCCAAGGAATTCCAATAGCAATGTTCTGGCCCTCCAAGTATTCCCACAGAACTCTTCTTTCCTCTCTCGTGTTGAAAGCATAGACTACAGTTAAGTGATATGTTACTTGCATGGGTACATAAGTCACTCTACAAGTAATTGCTTGTGCTGATTTTGTAATTATGTCCTCTCGATAGAAGTCAGGACTCCAGGTTATCCATATCCTCCCATTGTAATGGCATTCGAGATTAGTGATATACTGCCAACCATCAAACATTTTCTTGGCTATCTCTTCTATTTTGTTTATCTTGATTTTTGTTTCAAGTAATCCTACCAAACCTACATTTTCCATATGGCAAAGGAGCTTAACCTCCTTTTGCTTACTAGGGCCGTTAAGGCCCCTAACATTCCAGCATAACATGTTAACCATTCCCGGAGAGAGGGATAGCTTTCCCTCCCTCATTTTTAACGGCACTGCTCTGATATTTTTCCTTGTCCCCTGTTATTTCAAAGCCTGAAAACTATTCTTATACACAATTTGTTGCCCTTGCTTCTGTTTGACTAGCTGTTTGCTAGTGTTCAAAGGAGTGACCCAACCTAGTGGTTCTGGTGCCTTCTGTATTGTTCCTGGAATTATACATATCTGAACCTTCTATTGTTCCCTTCCCTGCTTCTTTTGTTGTGCGTTCTTATTTGGTACTTGATATTGATCTTTGTTCACAGAGTTCTCTACTTTGACCCGGACCCCTTCTTTTATAGTTTCCTCTTCTTTTGTATCCTGCTTCTTTGGTGGTGCATTAGTAGGCCTTTCCTTCTTCCTGTAATTCTCCACATCATGACCATACTTATGACAGAAGCTACATAGTGTAGGCTTCCAGTCGTACAGAACTTTCTGTTCTATCAGTGCCCCTTTTTCATTCCTAAATATTACCACATCCGGCAAGCTTCCATCAATCTCCGCCTCTACCAATAGTCTCGCAAAGTTAAGTCCAATTTTCCTCTCCGTACTGTGGTCCACCGTTAATGGTTTGCCAATTAGACTTCCTATCTTGCTGAGTCCTTTTGGGCTCCAGTATTTGAAGTCAAGCCCCGGGAGCCTTATCAAAATAGGAACTGTATGTAATTCCTCTCGTGTAAACTCCATATCAGGGTTCCATTCTTTGACAATAAAGGGTTAATTGTCGAAATGGTATATGCCTCCCTGCAGTACTTCGTTCTTCCTATTCTCAGAGTCTAAACGAACCAGAACAATACCATTCTTCATCATAGCGACCTTATTTATTCCATACTTTGCCCACACTCGCTGAATGTAACCATTCAACACTGCGAAAATGGGATGCGCACCAAGGACATAACACACAATTGGTGATTTCCAATATTCAATTTCTGTATTGATATCATCTAATACAATCTCACCAATTAATGACTCTCCATGTGTTTCTGGGTTTACGTACTCTAATTTAGAACCTGCATTTGAAATCTTCGAGATATCAAAGTTATCCCAAATTGATGCCTTCACCTTCAGACCTTCGAATTCTGCTTCTGCCTCATCTGCCCACAGTTGTTTACTTGTACTAGATGTTTGAATTACCTATGTCCATAGCTTTTGAGCTTGTGCTGTTGTAATTTCTTCAATCCCCTTCAGCTTCTGTTTGGTGTTGTTTGATCCACTTCCTGCTAGGGATTCCTCCCCCACTTGTTGTATTGTTGATTGAACCTCTTTTCGTCCTCCTCGCTGTGCTACTGCCTGCGAGGATGATTCTAAAGCCATTTTCGCCTTCTGGATGGGATACAAACTCTCTTTCCTCCCATGGATGGCGCACGTTAGTTAACATGCACCGAGAGAAAATGCATCCCTTAGGTTTTTTATTTAAATTATTGAAAAATAATAAAAAGCAAAAAATGACACAAAAGATAAATACCATTCCTTGTTAAAGAGATGCAGTCACGTCACGGGACACAAGAATAAAAATTAATGCATCTTTTTAGAATTAAAAAGTGTAGAGAGACTCTCAATGCCAAAAATACTGTAACTTTCAGAGAAATCTGATTAGAGTAAGATGCTTACGGCAGCTTCAGGTATCTCTGAAAGTTATGTAACGACCCTGTCACACCTCATTTTTCACTACACCCCCGGAAGAGGTATAATAAAGGGAGTTTTCCAATTTAAGGACAATCGAAACGGGATTATTTTTCATTAAAAGATTCAGAGTCGTCACTTGGGAGATTTATGGTGTCCCAAGTCACCGGTTTAAAATCCCGAATCGAGGAAAAGAATGACTCTGTTTAACAGTCCGCGAACCAGAAATCCGAGCAAGGAATTCTGTTAACCCGGGAGAAGGTGTTAGGCATTCCCGAGTTCCGTGGTTCTAGCACGGTTGCTCAACTATTATAATTGGCTTAGTTATCTGATTTTAGAACATTTTGAACCTATGTGCAAATTTTAACTTTTAACCGCTTTTATTCATTTTAGAGAAGATTGAACGTCGTTTAAAATATGTCTTTGGATCGCGTCACATGAAATGCACCCGCAATTCGAAACACATTTTATTCAACGTTTTAAGATTTGGATTTGGGTCACATGAAATGCACATCCAAGTTTAGGAAAGTAGATTATTAAATAACGCGCCTAAAAGCAACTACGCGTTGTTAACTTTGCGAGGGCCATAGAAATTTCGCTAAATGGCACACCCCGAATTCTAAGTATAAAACAAAATTAACTAAACGAGGGCCATGCAATTGTCACTTTTGTTCGGCACGGCACACCTCGATTTTATTCTTTAAAGGATACTAAATTCGGAGGGCCATAACTTACTTTGTATTATTTAATATGGCTCACCCTCAATCTAACTAATAAGCTTAATCCGCTAGAACTAAATGTGATTAAAGGTCTCCATCCAACTGACTAATGATTCACGTGAAGAGAGCTACTTATTTCGAGTAAGGGATTAGCCCAGCACAAATGGACCAAAAACCCAACTGGTAAACCTGATACAATTAAACATGGTTGCAAGCTTAAATGCATGAAGAAATTGGGCTCCAGGTGAAGCCAGGCCCAGCGGTGTGATTACAAACGGACAATGGTTGCAACTGGGCCCGCGTTTGGCCCGGTTCTTGTGATCTAACTGGTCCATACCCAAGACACAATAATACAAGCACAATTGACGTTAACACATAAACATGAGATCCAATTAACAGATTTGAATTATGATTTAAATCCTTTCACACAAATTAACTGAACCAGAATCAAATTCATTTCATCATTCATTTTGAGCCAGGTTTGTTATGACCAAGCAACAATCACAATATACTAGTTATTTGATAAGAGGCTGCCCAGAATGATTGTATAAAAAGGCAATTGAACCTGCATAATAATAGCAATTTACCAATCACTTTCGAACAACCTAAATCACCAACTCCTTATACAACATATGAATCCTAATAGTAACTTTACCAGTGACAATGTAAACTCACATAACTTGCAACTTTGAGATTTGTTGAACCATAAATTCATTACTTGAATCACAGTTCTTCAATGACACAAATGTCTCACAAGCATTCTGATTTAGGACGTGGGGACAGGTGAATCAAATAAATATAAACCCAGAACACTAAACCCTCTTTGACACATCAATTGAAAGAAAATTTAACCAACCTTCGAGCTAAAACAACAATTCGAAATCCAAATATATCATGACTCTAACAGTCCAGCATTAATCACAGCCTGAAAAACTTGCTACTTAAACGGAAATTGACTAAACTACACTATGAACCAAATAAGCGAGATATGAACATCATGCAACAGACATGAGACAACATGTATGCTTCAAAATTCATTACAGATCACTAAAGAAATAAAAGCAAACGGAATGAAATTCAAGTGTGGCTTGTATTCAGTCAGGCTCCAACTCAAAATACATCATTTGTTGACAATGATTGGGAAGAATACCTGGAATTTGCAACAGAATAGGAGAAGGATAGTCAGCAACAGTAAAACAAAGCAACAGCAAATGAATTAACCCAGAAATAACCGAGGGAAAAATAGCTTTGAAACAAGTTTGAACCACCAGAACTCCTGAAGAATGTTCCGTAACCAAAGACAACCAAAAATTGGACCCAAAGCTCTTGAAAATCAACCAAAATCAAGTCATTTTCACCATTGACTATCCAGAAATGATTTCAGAAAATAAAAGCTTCGAGGATCGACCAATCCTTTAATGGAACAGTGTTTCTCTAGCTATTCTCAGCTGTTTTTGATTTTCAGGGTTATCTAACTTGTGAAATCTACCTTGCCTATCAAGTTTAGGGTGCCTTTATAGGCAAGGGACTAGGGCAGCAGTAAAATATTCAGATTTTGCCCTCTTACCCTTTCTCAATTTCATTTTTAGCTTAAAAGTCCTTCAATTCTTGACTTGTTACCCAAGTTAACCTATTACAATTCTGAAATTTAATTAGAAACCCCCACTAGAAACTTCCTATTTTTGTTACTAAAAGATTCCCCCATCTAGAGTCCCTAAATTACCCTTCAACACCTCTGAAACCTACCCGACATGGGTCTGAACAATGACCCACAGTTCTGGTCCAAATGATAGACCTGAAGCCCAAGCCAAGAGGGCTAGAAATCAGGTCGATGACAAGCAAAAAAAAAAAATAGAATCAATCTGAGCCAATCTAATGATGAATTTTAAAATAAGCCCAATTATGCCACATACCAATTCAACAACAATCCAACTTGGCCTAATTACCAGAGAATGTTTCTGATTAACTGAAGGAAATTAAGACGATTGAAAAGCTTTGCAATGACAAAAGAAAACAACTAAACATTTAACGAGACTAAAACGAACACTGATATAATCGGAAAGCTAGAAACTAAAACGGAGAATTCTAACTAACATAGTCAAGAAAATGAAAAACAAAGAGAAGAGAGGATCAGAATGAAAATAATGAAGGAAAAACAAAACAAAAGAAGATTAATCACAGATAAAAAAAAAGAAATACCTTCCACAACTCGGACCAAGAAAAAGGCAACTCGAATCTTCAAATCTTTGGATTCCTGGTCCAATCTGATATTAATCGCATGTTCTCATAGAGAACAAGCGAATAGAATCATTTTGGACCAACATCGTCCGCAGAATCTCAATTTTGACTTCTAGGGCTCAACTTGTGATTTAAAATTCGAAGAGTCTTATTAGGATTCGAGGGAAATGGGTTGGGTATCTGGGATGAGGAGGTCATGATGGTCATTTGGTGTTGATTTAGTGTCGATTTGAGGTGGCGCCGCCACTTAGAAACTTGGGATTTTGAGGCGGCGGGCTAGGGTTTCGGCCCTTGATTTGATATTCGAAGAGTCTCAGAGGGATTTGAGGGAAGGTGATCAAGGATTTGGCAAGAGGGAGTTGAGGGGAGTAATTGGTGTTAGTTTGAGGTCGGTTTGTAATGGCGCCGCCACCGGTGGTGAGGGGATCTCTGGGCGGCGGTCGTTTAGGGTTTGAGGAGAGGGGTTGTGAGGGAGATGAGTGGGGGGGGGGGGGTCGGTGACGTTCGGACATTAATATACCAAACGATCCTCAGTTAAGAACCGTTGGATCGTTTAACCTAGACGGCTAGGATTCAATTCAAACGAAACGGGGTCGTTTTTGGTGGAGGAGGGGGGTCTGGACCAGGTCTTTTAGTGGGTTTTGGGCCGGGTTAGGTGGTTTGGACGGGTGCAGGGGAAGCTGGGCTGGTATTTGACTTGGGCTGGGAAGAAACCAATTGATTTTGGCCCAAGAATCCAATTTTTCAATTCCCTCTTTTCAAATTAATTCCTTTTCTTCTCTCTTTTTTTTTTCAAATAAAAATCTTGAATTAAATCCTAGAGTCTAATTGACCATAAAAAAAAAACTAATTAAACCTACATGATAATTATCACAATTAATTACAAGCAAATTAAAAGAAAAACTACTCAAAATCAAGGTTAAAACTAAAAAATGCAAAATAAACTATTTTTGCGATTTTTTTTTTTAATTGCTGATTAATTCCTAAAATGCAAAGTTAAATCCTAAATGCAAATGCAACATATTTTCTGTATTTTCAACAATTAAAATGCACAGACAAAAATGCAAACAATTAACAGAAAATGCCACAAAAATCCACACAATTGCAAATACTGAAAGAAATTATTTTGTTTTGAAATTATGGGAGTAATTCATATAGGGCAAAAATCACGTGCTCACAGCTGCCCCTCTTTGCTCGGAAACACGAAGAGTTTTCGTGCAAAGAAAAGTGAGCGCATACGAGCGATTTTTGCCCGTTTGAATACTCCATGGGAAGAATTTTTGAAAGATTTGACCGCACCCTGCTTCTGAGGTTGCCTACATATCCTTGGCTAAAAAGGAATCAGGTCAGTGTAGTTCAGGAATGTTTGTTAGCTGGGACTACCACGAAGCTGTGATTTCACTATTGCTGCTGCTGCTGCTGCTGCTTACTAAACTCCCTTATTACACCATGTCAAAAAAAAAAAAAAAAAGCTAGACTAGACTATGATCTATGAGTTTACAAGAGATCCTATCTGTATCTTCAAACTTACTCTTACAACATTGGTTGCCATGCTAACTTGTATTCTTCCGGTGAAATTCCTCTGTTGTCGACTTGAATTATAATCTGAGATATTTTCCTTTTCTTCAGGTGGATGCCCGATTGCTGAAGTCGAATTGTATTCCCTTGCTCTCCAGGCGGGCTCCTGACTGCTAAACTTGAAATGTATTCCCATGCTCTCCAGGCGGGCTCCTAACTGCTGAACTTGAATGTATTCCCTGCTCTCTAGGCGGGCTCCTGACTGCTAAACTTGAAATGTATTCCCTGCTCTCCAGGCAGGCTCCTGACTGCTGACTTGAAATATATTCCCTGCTCTCCAGGCGGGCTCCTGACTGCTAAACTTGAAAGGTATTCCCTGCTCTCCAGGCGGGCTCCTGACTGCTGACTTGAAGTGTATTCCATGCTCTCCAGGCGGGCTCCTGACTACTGAACTTGAAATGTGCTCCCTTGTTCTCCAGGCAGCTCCTGACTGCTGATTTGAAATGTGCTCCCTTGTTCTCCAGGCGGGCTCCTGACTGCTGAACTTGAAGTGTATTCCCTGCTCTCCAGGCGGGCTCCTGACTACTGAACATGAAATGTGCTCCTTTGTTCTCCAAGCGGGCTCCTGACTGCTGATTTGAAATGTGCTCCCTTGTTCTCCAGGCGGGCTCCTGACTGCTGACTTTGAAATGTGCTCCCTTGTTCTCCAGGCGGGCTCCTGACTGCTGACTTGGATGTATTCCTTTGTTCTCCAGGCGGGCTCCTAACTGCTGACTTGGATGTATTCCTTTGTTCTCCAGGCGGGCTCCTGACTTCAACAAAACAGACGAAACAAAGAAAATTTTCTGCCCCAGTTTGGTGGCTGGGCACATATGTGATTGTAAACTACATCATGTTACCAAATATCAGTAAGAATTTGAAAGCTAAAACTTGAATTGTACTCCCTTGTTCTCCAGGTGGGCTCCTGATTGCTGAAACTTGAAGTGTATTCCCTGCTCTCCAGGCGGGCTCCTAACTACTGAACTTGAAATGTGCTCCCTTGTTCTCCAGGCGGGCTCCTGACTGCTGATTTGAAATGTACTCCCTTGTTCTCCAGGCGGGCTCCTGACTGCTGACTTTGAAATGTGCTCCCTTGTTCTCCAGGCGGGCTCCTGGATGCTGACTTGAAATATACTCCCTTGTTCTCCAGGCGGGCTCCTGACTGCTGACTTTGAAATGTACTCCCTGCTCTCCAGGCGGGCTCCTGACTGCTGACTTTGAAATTCCCTCCCTTGTTCTCTAGGCGGGCTCCTGACTGCTGACTTGAAATGTGCTCCCTTGTTCTCCAGGTGGGCTCCTGATTGCTGAAACTTGAATGTATTCCCTTGTTCTCCAGGCGGGCTCCTGACTGCTGACTTGAAATGTATTCCCTGCTCTCCAGGCGGGCTCCTGACAGCTGACTTGAAATGTATTCCCTGCTCTCCAGGCGGGCTCCTGACTGCTAAACTTGAAATGTATTCCCTGCTCTCCAGGCGGGCTCCTGACTGCTAAACTTGAAATGTATTCCCTGCTCTCTAGGCGGGCTCCTGACTGCTTAACTTGAATGTATTCCCTGCTCTCCAAGCGGGCTCCTGACTGCTGAACTTGAATGTATTCCCTGCTCTCCAGGCGAGCTCCTGATTGCTAAACTTGAAATGTATTCCCTGTTCTCCAGGTGGGCTCCTGATTTCAACAACATAAACAAAAACAAAGAAAATTTCTGCCCCAGTTTGGTAGCTGGGCACATAGGTGAGTGTTAAACCGAATTATTCTACCAGCTATTACTAAGAATTTGAAAGCTAGGTCCTATTATCCAGGGGGGTCCTGACAACTCTTAATTAAACGACAATTATAAATCCAAGGTATTACTTCCTGACAACTCCTAAAGAATGTTCAGTAACCAAAGACAACCAAAAATTGGACCCAAAGCTCTTGAAAATCAACCAAAATCAAGTCATTTTCACCATTGCCTATCCAGAAATGATTTCAGAAAATAAAAGCTTCGAGGATCGACCGATCCTTTAATGGAACAGTGTTTCTCTAGCTATTCTCAGCTGTTTTTGTTTTCAGGGTTTTCTAACTTGTGAAATCTGCCTTGCCTATCAAGTTTAGGGTGCCTTTATAGGCAAGGGACTAGGGCAGCAGTAAAATGTTCAGATTTTTCCCTCTTACCCTTTCTCAATTTCATTTTTAGCTTAAAAGTCCTTCAACCTACCCGACATGGGTCAGAACAATGACCCATAGTTCTGGTCCAAATGATAGACCTGAAGCCCAAGCCAAGAGGGCTAGAAATCAGGTCGATGACAAGCAAAAAAAAAACAGAATCAATCTGAGGCAATCTAATGATGAATTTTAAAATAAGCCCAATTATGCCACATACCAATTCAACAACAATCCAACTTGGCCTAATTACCAGAGAATGTTTTTGATTAACTGAAGGAAATTAAGACGATTGAAAAGCTTTGCAATGTCAAAAGAAAACAACTGAACATTTAACGAGACTAAAACGAACACTGATATAATCGAAAAGCTAGAACGGAGAATTCTAACTAACATAGTCAAGAAAATGAAAGACAAAGAGAAGAGAGGATCAGAAAGAAAATAATAAAGGAAAAGCAAAACAAAAGAAGATTAATCACAGATAAAAAAAGAAATACCTTCCACAACTCGGACCAAGAAAAAGGCAACTCGAATCTTCAAATCTTTAGATTCCTGGTCCAATCTGATATTAATCGCATGTTCTCATACAGAATAAGCGAATAGAATCATTTTGGACCAACATCGTCCGCAGAATCTCAATTTTGACTTCTAGGGCTCAACTTGTGATTTAAAATTCGAAGAGTCTTATTAGGATTCGTGGGAAGTGGGTTGGGTATCTGGGAAGAGGAGGTCATGGTGGTCATTTGGTGTTGATTTGGTGTCGATTTGAGGTGGCGCCGCCACTTAGAAACTTGGGATCTTGGGGCGGCGGGCTAGAGTTTCGGCCCTTGATTTGATATTCGAAGAGTCTTAGAGGGATTTGAGGTAAGGTGATCAAGGATTTGGCAAGAGGGAGTTGAGGGGAGTAATTGGTGTTAGTTTGAGGTCGGTTTGTGGTGGCCGCCACCGGTGGTGAGGGGATCTCTGGGCGGCGGTCGTTTAGGGTTTGAGGAGAGAGGTTGTGAGGGAGATGAGTGGGGGGGAGGTGACGTTCGGACATTAATATAGCAAACGATCCTCAGTTAAGAACCGTTGGATTATTTAACCTAGACGGCTAGGATTCAATTCAAATGAAATGGGAAGAAACCAATTGATTTTGGCCAAGAATCCAATTCTTCAATTCCCTCTTTTCAAATTAATTCCTTTTTTTCTCTCTCTTTTTTTTTCAAATAAAAATCTTGAATTAAATCCTAGAATCTAATTGACCATAAAAAAAATACTAATTAAACCTACATGATAATTATCATAATAATTACAAGCAAATTAAAAGAAAAACTACTCAAAATCAAGGTTAAAACTAAAAAATGCAAAATAAACTATTTTTGTGATTTTCCTTTTTTTAATTGCTGATTAATTCCTAAAATGCAAAGTTAAATCCTAAATGCAAATGCAACATATTTTTTGTATTTTCACCAATTAAAATGCACAGACAAAAATGCAAACAATTAACAGAAAATGCCACAAAAATCCACACAATTGCAAACACTGAAAGAAATTATTTTGTTTTGAAATTATGGGAGTAATTCATATAGGGCAAAAATCATGTGCTCACAGCCCGACCGGTTTTTTTGAGCCCTAGCACACCGTTCAGCAGTTCGAGGCCATGAGCAGCTTTAATTCAGGCATTACGACTTGTACACGTGGTCAGAATTGAATTTCGGGAAGTTCGGGTTGATTCGGAAGGAGAATTTTCATTTCAGAAGCTTTAAGTTGAAAGAATCGACTAGAATTGGATTTTTGAGTAAACAACATCGGAATCGGGATTCGAAGGTTCCAGCAGGTCCGTATGAGGATTTCGGACTTGGGTGTATGCCCGAATCGGATTTTGGATGACCCGGGAGCGTTTTGGCGCCTATTTTGGAGGTTAGCATTTTGGAAGAAATTCCATAGGTTTGGGTTGTAGTGCATTTCAGTGTTACCGACATCCGTTTGGGAATCCGAATCTGGGAGTAGCTCTGTATGGTGATTCTGGAGTTGGGAGCGCGATCGAAAGTGAATTCGGATGTCCGTGGAGCATTTTGGAGTCATTTGGCTAAAGATGAAAATTTGAAGGTTTTTGAGAAGTTTGACCGGAGGTGGACTTTTTGATATCGGGGTCGGAATCCGATTTCGGAAGTTGGAGTAGGTCCGTAATGTTGAATATGACTTGTGCGCAAAATTTGAAGTCAATCGGACGTGATTTGATAGGTTTAAACATTGAAAGTAGAAGTTTGAGATTCTAAAGTTCATAAAGTTTGGATTGGAGGTCGATTCATAGTTTTAGCGTTGTTTGATATGATTTGAGGCCTCGAGCAAGTCCGTAATGTGTTTTGGGACTGGTTGGTATGATTGGATGGGGTCCCGGGGGCCTCGGGTGGATTCCGGATGGTTAACGGATCGAAAATGAAATTTTGAGAAGTGCTGAAGCTGCTGCTTCTGTCATAACCGCACATGCGATTGGTGGACCGCAGGTGCGAGACCGCAGATGCGGTCCTCCCATCGCAGAAGCGGCCCAGGGCAAGCCAGGCCATGAACCGCAGATGCGGCTCCCACATCGCAGAAGCGGATCCGCAGATGCGGCCTGGAGACCGCAGATGCGGTCCTAGCTCTTTGGCCCATTTTCGCAGATGCGGCCCATTTCTCGCAGATTCGGGACCGCAGATGCCGTTCCCTGACCGCAGATGCGGAAATGCTGGAGGCAGTGAGGTTCTTTTAAATTGGGGGTTGGGTTCATTTCAACCCCATTTTCTTCCATTGGAGCCGATTTAGAGCAGCTTTGAGGTGCCATTTTTACCACCAAGCATGAGGTAAGTAATTTATTTAGTTTTGAGTTAATTACATGATTATATACGGATTTGGACATGGAAATTTGTAGAAAATTTGGGGTTTGAGGGAAAACCTAGAAAATTGATATTCTTGGAATTTGACCACGATTTTGGGTATGGAATTAAGAGAAACTTATATATTTGAGTTCGTGAGGCTATGGGTAAACTTATTCTTCGAAAATTTTGGAAATCCGGGCACTTGGGCCCGAGGGAGTTTTAGTCAACCTTTCGATCGGGGTTAGGAATTGTTATAAATTGGATTAATATGAGTATTTTATCGTATATTAATGAATAGCCCACCTGGAGAACAAGGGAGTACAATTCAAGTTTTAGCTTTCAAATTCTTACTGATATTTGGTAACATGATGTAGTTTACAATCACATATGGCCCAGCCACCAAACTGGGGCAGAAAATTTTCTTTGTTTCGTCTTTTTTGTTGAAGTCAGGAGCCCGCCTGGAGAACAAGGAATACATCCAAGTCAGCAGTCAGGAGCCCGCCTGGAGAACAAGGGAGCACATTTCAAAGTCAGTAGTCAGGAGCTCACCTGGAGAACAAGGGAGCACATTTCAAGTCAGCAGTCAGGAGCCCGCCTAGAGAACAAGGGAGGGAATTTCAAAGTCAGCAGTCAGGAGCCCGCCTGGAGAGCAGGGAGTACATTTCAAAGTCAGCAGTCAGGAGCCCGCCTGGAGAACAAGGGAGTATATTTCAAGTCAGCATCCAGGAGCCCGCCTGGAGAACAAGGGAGCACATTTCAAAGTCAGCAGTCAGGAGCCC
>NW_017673576.1:112200-125008 GCF_001879085.1 Nicotiana attenuata
TTTGTCAAGTTGATTTTTGATTAACTAAAGCATGCTTTCACTTGCAGTTGCCTCAGTGGCCATGAGTAATGATTAATATTCTGGGATTCACATGTTTATGCAACTTTTCGATGATGCCAAAAGGGGGAAGATATTGTGTATTGTGCTTAAAAACTATTTTTCTGAACAGTGATGTTTATGACCTAATTAAATCTGGCCCTTAATGATAAGTTAAAGTTTTCAAGTGATGATATTTTAGCTAAGTTCCACAGGTTCTCTGATCAGTAAAAGCACAGAGTTTGTCATCATCAAAACGGGGAATTTGTTGGCCCAAGATCGGTTGAAGTTTTGAAGAATGACAAATGAACTCAGTGAAGGACCAGGTCCATCTTAGGAGACACAGTTGTTATGGCCCATGCACATGAGATGCATGTGAAGAAGATAAGTCCTTGGGGATCAAGCAGCAATATCTTATGAATATCTTCTGAACTGATCGAAAAGATTGCATATGGGATAAAGAGAAGATGTCTCCTTATGAGAAGAGAACACATCCGGATAAAGGTTGGAGTTTGGATTGGTCTAGGACTCAAACTCAATGGAGGATCAGAAATTGAGTCACAATCCAACTCTAATTACTAATCTAATAAATAACTGAGTTGTTCTCTTTTACAGGTATGCACATACGCTGAAGTTAAGCAAAATTGAGAGCAAAAGAGCAAGGCTATTTTGCAAGCAATTTATGTGAGATTGAGTGTGCATGCCTGCAGCTACTTGAACAAGATAGAAGAACCAGTTCCATTTTGTTTATTCTTATTCTAGTTCAATTGTAGTAGGTGATTTAAAACTTGTACCTTTCCAGCTTTCATAGAAGCAATTGTATAAGGTACTTTAAGTATTCAAGTTAGAGTTAGCTTGAAAGTGTCGCAACAGTTGAGGTTGTGTGCCTCACAGGGATTAGAGTTAATCCTTTGGTTTACAAGAGTTTTGTAAATGCTGTTTTTAGCTCATTGAGTTTAGTGGATGTTTGGGAAAATCCTACTGAGTAGTAGGTCGTGGTTTTTTCACCTTTTGAGTCAGGTGTTTTCCACGTAAAAATCCTTGTGTTCTTTTATTTTCTGTATTTTAATTCCGCAAACAGTAGTAGTTAGAACACCTAGAAGAACCAGGTTCTTCTAGATCGAAAATTGGGTACCACACAAACTACCCCCCCCCCCCTTGTGTGGTATTGACGTTTGGAACATCAGGAACTTACGTGGGAACCTAAGTGTGATGAAGTTCTTGGATTAAAGGGGATCTTAAGTGTGAGAATGATGGATATCTTAGATTAAGGGGGAACTTCATCACTTCTGGGTTTATTTTTGCTCTAAACAAATGTTGTCCACAAATAAGTTTGTCATCATCAAAAAAGGGGAAATTGATGGGTTTTACTTAACCTTATGCTTCTTGGGTTTTGATGATTTAACAAGCTTGTTGTTAAGAACCAGATAGCGAATCTTGTCCCACAGGATACACAGTTCATGTAAACTGTTCAAAGCTACCTCGGGCAGGACCACATGAAGGAACACAACAGGGACATGTTGACATGGTCCTTAGGGTTCTCCGACAAAATCACAAGTCAGTGACTGTACACATTCAAGATAAAGAGAAACACAAAAGGGACCTGCTCCCTTGGGGTTCTCTGACAAAAGTACAGGTCAAAGTGCACAGCTGGAATGTAGCAGAAGAAAGTCCATCAAGCAACTGTTACAAAAGAGGAACACAACTAGGACCTGGTCCGTTGACATGTCCTAAACCTGGTTCATTTGTATGTCCTGACAGAAGCACAAAATCCAGCTGGAACGCAGCTGCCCAGAAGTGGCTGTGCAGACAGTGCAGCAGTCACTTCCCACTAACAAGAAGTACACCAAGAGTTGACACCACTATTTAATTGTGATATCTTTTGTGAGAAAACAACCTGGTGCAAGACACACCAGTTCTTGTGCATCTCAGTGATACTCTCTCAAGAAGAAGAAGCATCCATCCAGCATTGAAATCACCGGTGTGTCAAGAACAAGAAGACAACTCCACTAAGGATCATGTCACGACCCCAGTTCACCCTCCATGAAACATGTCGTGATGGCACCTAGTTCCTACAACTAGGTAAGCCTAACAGTGCGGAATAACAAATTAACATTTGTGGAATAATAAATTAAAACTGAACATACGGAAATAACAACTGTATACAAGGTCACTCAGCCTATACAACTCGAAATATGCGGAAGTCTGCAACTAAATCCCAAAACCTGGAAACTCACGGGAAACACAGGCTAATAGAATGTAGTAAACTGCTCTACACTAGAATGTCTGAGCAACATGAAAGGAAAGAAAAGGAACTATCTGCTAAAGCCGGAATAGAGTAGAGACTCCTGGTCTGCGAACGTAGCAGATATACCTCAAGTCTCAGCTAGGACTCTCCACCGCGAAGATGATACGTCTGGGAGGAAGTACCTGGATCTGCACATGAAAAACATGCGCAGGAAGGGCATGAGTACACCACAGCGGTACTCAGTAAGTGCCAAGCCTAACCTCGGGTGGGTAGTGACGAGGAAGGTCAGGGACCTTCTGAGATAACATAATAAATAATGAGATAACAGAAATAGTTTAAATAAAGTCTACAGCGAGAATCTAAACCAGGTAAATAAGGAAGAACAGTAATAGAAAGCAAAGGTAACAATACACGGAAAACTGCCCTCACAAGGAATAGTAGCCGGGGGATCTCTTGGTATCCCGAGGATCTCTTGGTATCCTCATCATCAACACTGGGGATCTCNGATGCGGAAATGCTGGAGGCAGTGAGGTTCTTTTAAATTGGGGGTTGGGTTCATTTCAACCCCATTTTCTTCCATTGGAGCCGATTTAGAGCAGCTTTGAGGTGCCATTTTTACCACCAAGCATGAGGTAAGTAATTTATTTAGTTTTGAGTTAATTACATGATTATATACGGATTTGGACATGGAAATTTGTAGAAAATTTGGGGTTTGAGGGAAAACCTAGAAAATTGATATTCTTGGAATTTGACCACGATTTTGGGTATGGAATTAAGAGAAACTTATATATTTGAGTTCGTGAGGCTATGGGTAAACTTATTCTTCGAAAATTTTGGAAATCCGGGCACTTGGGCCCGAGGGAGTTTTAGTCAACCTTTCGATCGGGGTTAGGAATTGTTATAAATTGGATTAATATGAGTATTTTATCGTATATTAATGAATTTTCATAATCATTGGCTAGTTTTGGGAGTATTTAGCATCGATTCAAGTCTTCGGAAGGGCGTGGGATGCCGGTTATGGATCTTCGGAGTGAGGTGAGTCTCCTTTCTAACCTTGTAAGAGGAAATTGTCCCCATAGGTGAAATAATTGGTTATGTGCTCCTATTTGTGGGGGCTACGTACGCACGAGGTGATGTGAGTCCGTGCGTAGCTACTAATATGTGTAAGTCCGGGTAGTCTAGGACCCAAAAAGCATGTTATACTTGGAATACCTGTGATCTTATTGACAGTTGAATTTCTTAAATATTATCGAATTGGTAATTGAATTTCTAAGAGAATCTCCATTTTTCTAAAATCATTAAAAGAGAATTGGCTTTTATTTGGATAAATGTTCCCCGATAAATTCTTAATTTGCTGTTTGAGCATGTATTTCTATGTGTACCTGCATCGCATGTATGATTCGCGAGCAGGGTGATTGTTTAGTTAATTTGACCGCGTCGCATGTGTGATTCACGAGCGGGGTAATAGATGCATCTATGGTTCGTGTCGCTCGACCCTCGGCAGTGCACATCTTACATTTATGTTGGATCGGGTTGTACGACCTCGGCATAAGTTGCGCATGCTTGTAATGCTTGCCTTGAGATTTGTTGATACTAATATCTGCTCTCCCCAATTTGAGAAAATCGTTAACTAAGGGATTATGAATCCGGAGACTTTTAATAAAGAGGAACTTTTACCTGTTTAGTAATTCACTTGAATCTACTGTTGCTCTTAATAAATCCGTGAGTCATTGCATTAATAATATTATTACTGGACCTTTAGTAAGTGTCGAAGTTGCCATCTTGTCTCTACTTCTTCGAGGTTAGGCGGGATACTTACTGAGTACACGTTGTTTTTGTACTCATACTATACTTCTGTGCATTTTTGTTGCACAGTCATATGTACTTCTAGTGGCCTACTGGGCGTAGCAGCATGGATGATACTGAGACTAGGTGAGCTGCATTACTCGAGGCGACACGCAGCTAGTATAGTCTCTTTCAGTGCATTGTATTTACTTTCTGTCCATTTGTACTCCGGACGGCTGTTGTATTGTATTGTTTCTTAGAAATAGCTCATGCACTTGTGACACCGGGTTCTGGGGATGTTTATGGTTTTATTAAGAATTTCAAAGGTTGTTAAAGGTTTCATTTTCTTATTCAGTGAAATTACTATGTATAGCTTAAACGTATAAAAGGAGAGATTTCAGAAATATTTAAATCGAGAATTCAATTAAGTAATTTGGTCGGCTTGCCTGACAGTGGTGTCCGGCGCCATCACGACTCTTAGTGGATTTTGGGTCGTGACAACATGGTATCAGAGCACTAGGTTCCTAGGGTCTCACGAGTCATGAGCAAGTCTAGTAGAGTCTCGCGGATCGGTACGGAGACGTCTGTACTTATCTTCGGGAGGCTGCAGGACTGTTAGGAGTACTTCCTGATGGGTTTTACTTAACCTTATGCTTCTTAGGTTTTGATGATTTAACAAACTTGTTATTAAGAACCAGATAGAGAATCTTGTCCCACAGGATACACAGTTCATGTAAACTGTTCAAAGGCTACCTCAGGCAGGACCACATGAAGGAACACAACAGGGACTTGTTGACATGGTCCCCTAGGGTTCTCGGACAAAAGCACAAGTCAGTGACTGTACATATTCAAGATAAAGAGAAACACAACAGGGACCTGCTCCCTTGGGGTTCTCTGACACAAGTACAGGTCAAAGTGCACAGCTAGAACGTACTAGAAGAAAGTCCATCAAGCAACTGTTACAGAAGAGGAACACAACTAGGACCTGGTCCGTTGACATGTCCTAAACCTGGTTCATTTGTATGTCCTGATAGAAGCACAAAATCCAGCTGGAACGCACCTGCCCAGAAGTGGCTGTGCAGACAGTGCAGCAGTCACTTCCCACTAACAAGAAGTACACCAAGAGTTGACACCACTATCTAATTGTGATATCTTTTGTGATAAAACAACCTGGTGCAAGACACACCAGTTCTTGTGCATTTCAGTGATACTCTCTCAAGAAAAAAAAGCATCCATCCAGCATTGAAATCGCCGGTGTGTCAAGAACAAGAAGACAACTCCACTAAGGATCAGTTTCTAAACGAAGTCTTATGTATATCCATAGTTGAGTTGTAATCTTGTTATTTGCTTTACATTGAAATTCCTATTTTGCTTTCTTAGAAGCACTGTTTTAGGAACAAACCAAATCCGTAAACTTTTGAGTTTGCATTGTGACTAGTTATAGTCATAAGTTGAATCCTCTGTAACTAGGAGAGTTAGAGAGTGGCTTGTGGTGGTGCATCACAAGTTAGTTTGAAGTCTTTCCAAAAGGGAGTTAGCAAAGTGGCTTGTAATAGGTAGATTACAAGTTAGTTGAGTTTAAAGCCTACTGGTGTAGGTCGTGGTTTTTTTTATCCCCTTGTGTGGGATTTTTCCACGTAGAAAAACCTCTGGCCTCCTTTACATTCAGTCTTTACAGCTTTCAACGTATCAGTCTCATAGAGGACCTGGTACTCTATAGGTTGGCGGACTCATACAGGCTAACAATTGGTGTCAGAGCAGGTTTCTCCTATCACTCTATCACCTAGGAGGAATCCTCAATGGCTGCTCCACCAAGCTTTGAAGAAGGACAATCAACCTATAGACCTCCCAGATTCAATGGTCAATATTACGGCTGGTGGAAGACCAGGATGCATGATTTCATTATGGCAAAAGATTCAGAGCTATGGGACATTATATGTGATGGTCCACATGTTCCCATGAAGAAAATTGAAGAAACAGGGCATATGGTGCCGAAAGGAAAAAGAGAGTACAATGACATTGACAGAAAAGCTGTAGAAAAGAACTACCCTGCCAAGAAAATCTTGATGTGTGGCATAGGACCTGATGAGTACAACAGAGTCTCAACTTGCGAAACTGCCAAGGTAATATGGGAGGCATTGCAAACCGCTCATGAAGGAACCACTCAGGTCAAACAATCCAAGATTGACATGTTCACCACAGAATATGAACTCTTTAGGATGAAGGATGATGAATCTATACAAGATATGCACACTAGATTCACCTCCATCATAAATGAGCTTCACTCACTTGGAGATGTCATTCCCAGAAATAAGCTCGTAAGGAAAATCCTCGCCATCCTACCTGGGTCTTGGGAAAGTAAGGTAAATGCTATCACGGAAGCTAAAGATCTACAGACTCTGACCATGGATGAGTTGATTGGTAATCTAAAAACGTACGAGATGAAGAGAAAGAAGAGAGCCTAAGAAAGAGAAGAACCTATTGCTTAAAGCTGAAAGGAGTGATTCAAGTGATGAAGATAGTGACATGGCCTATCTTACTAAGAGATTTAAAAAAATGGTTCGAAGAAATGGTGGTATACCAAAGTGGGGCAGTTCAAGCAAAACAAGGAACAACGACCTCTGCTAGGGATGTGGAAAGTCAGGGCATTTCGTCAAGGACTGTCCACTTGCAAAACAGGAGCAGTACAAGCAGAATCCTGACAAGGCAGGAAAAAGGAACCTGGTTCCCGAAAAAAGATTCAATCGAAAATGTGCTGCAGACAATATCATTAAGCAGGCCCTTGCTGCTTGGGGAGACTCCTCAAGTGAATCCGAAAGGGAATCAGATGCAGAAAACAGTTCCCTATTGGTAGTGGAAACTAAAGCAACAAAGTACGACTCACTGTTCGCGCTGATGGCTCAGTCGGATGATGATGATGAAGAAGAAGATGAAGACGATGAGGTAAGCTTTCGGGATGTTCAGAGAAATCTGAAATCCTATTCTTCCAAGAAGCTAAGGTCTTTATCAAAAGTCTTAATTGATGCCTATTATAGCCTTATAGACGATAAGGAAACCCTTACAATAGAACTAGGAGAGGCAGAGCAATCTAGAGATGATCTACTGGTATGTGCAGTAGACCGAGATGAGACCATAGCTAATCTTGAAAGAGAGAAGGAGGCCTTGAATGAAAGAATAACCAGTGTGGAAAATGAAAGAGACGACCTAATTGTAGCAGTTGTTGATCTGAAAGAAACAATAGAAGGCCTTAACAATGAGAAACAAGCCTTAGAAGAAAAAGTCGCATCTACTGAAGAGGAAAGGGATGATCTGCTAGTAATATGCGCTGATCTAGAGGAAACCATTGAGCGACTAAATAGAGAACATAGGAATGTAAGTGCTGGGAAAGGGAAGGAAGTAGCCAGTGAGTCGCACATCTTGCTGGGAAAATGAGTTAGTTGTTGTTAAAACTAGTCTTTGCAGTGAGCTCGAGAGAAATCAGCAACTCCAAGCTGAGTTGAAGAAAGTAAAAAATGATCTTGAAAAATCCTTGAAGTGGACCTGGTCCTCAGATGCTTTTACTGCCATGTATTCTAACAATGCTNAATTAAAGAAAGGAGGAGGTCAATCAAAAAGAGATGTTAATTAATCAAAGGTCCAACTGATCACCACGCCTATATTGTAAATATGCAGTTACGAATAATCCAGCCAAAGTAATAGGAATTAGACCTAACACGATTCCAAATAGAAAAACTTCAATCATTTTTATTTGTTTGAAAGGAGAAAAAAAAGAGGTAATATCGATACCTAAATATTAATCCGAATTGACATGAATCTCAATGACAATGAACAAGAATTGACAATTGGTAACGTAAGTAAATATAGAATACGCGTAATCCCACAGAAGGATTTCTTTTTATGAATTGTTCATTTTAAATATTCAGTTTAAATAAGTCGTATCTTGCTCAGACCAATAAATAGAGCTGAGGTTATAGTTAAAGCCGCTAATAGAAAACCGAAATAACTAGTTATAGTAAGCATGAAGGGGCTAAATTAAATGAAATATGTTCTTTTTATACATATGTTTAAAAAGCACTTACCTAAGTTTCAAATTTTTCAAAATAAAATAGGAGGATAGGAAAAAATCTCAATTTCAATTGAAAGAATAAGTTGAATGAAAAGTTTTTGATTTATCTATCATTATAGGCAGACAGCACTAACAAAGATAAAGTGACAGACATATAAAAGAAATTGATTCATCATCTGTAACATCTATCCATCCCGCAATTCCAATCAACCGATTCATTGAGTAACTCTTGAGTAAACTATTAAACTAATAAGAGCTGTATCGTCTAACTTCATTCAAAAATGAAACTTGAATTTTTATAGAATCAAAATAGAAATGATTTTCGAATTTGATCATTTCTTAGATTCTGTTGAATTGTATCGACTCCATTATCGATTTTAAAGCGAACAGTTACCTTATAAAACTTTTTCTTTTTACTTTAATTTAAGTTTAACTCATTAGATTCAGTAATATATTAATTCACATAATATCTTGAATGATGGAGAAGAGAAAAAGTTATCACACAATCGCTTGAAAAAATCTTTTTTTTGTCCAACTAGATTCTAAGGACTGTTCGATGGAAAGCACACCAAATTCCAGACATCGGCATCAAAGCCTCAAGAAGTGAACATTCTAGAGAAATCAAGGAGAAGATGGAGTATAGGAATTAAATGAAGAACCTGATCGCCAATTTGTTGGCTGTGTAAGAGACCATCAGGTAAAGGCAGCTAAAGTGTTTTCTGACTAAGCTTAACTCACATCAATACCGTTACAGGTAAACACGCATGACGATCATAGAAGCTAAGGGTGCGCAGTTATCAGCTGCAAAAAGGGGGAGCTGTGAAATTATGTTCAAAAAAGGGTTGATCCGGCATCAGGTTCTCATCTCTCAGGTTAGTGGTAATGAGCTTAATCTTTACATGCCCTCTCTAAACAAAAAGTGTAATAATTGTCCTGTAAATTCAGCTGCCACATCATCAAACTTTTCAAGGTCTGTCCATCATGTCTTGTCCGTCAAATCCTTTCACCTCTTTCCCACAAACCTGCCGCCGTCTCTAGGACTATTCAGAACCTGTTTCTGTCTTCACTCATCATTAGCTTCTCCTCAAATAAATCTCCCCTCCTAAGACAAGTCATGAACCTTCTTCTTCGTTGTACAGCTAGAATTCACTCTTCATCTCTTACCATCTCCAAGCTACCTGTCCGGAAGGTATTTTTGAAATGACGATCGAACAATCATCTCAGTCTACCACCTCGAACACCATCCCTATTTTGTTGCCTTCATTGAAACCAAGTTCATATCATTACTGTCTCCCGCACTCTAATACTCTACACACTTCTGATCTCTTCTCCACACCTACTGTCTTCCCATTTCTGCTAAACCCTGTCTACCATTATTTTGAAAACCCTATGTCCAGTCAATCCCATGACTTTTCCAAGGAACATACAGAAGATCTCACTTCTCTGGTTTTAGAAGCCCATGAGGATGACCCTGACCAGTATATAAACTCCTTTATGTTGGACACTGTGACTCTCAAGGAGTCACCTGAAAAAGAAGCAGCTCACAACATATTGGCCATAGCCGCTGAAAGTCTGACGAATGAAGAAATTTATTTCTCGTCTGAGTGTCAGAGGGAAGATATCTCAGTTTTAGAAAATGCAAGAACTGCGGAACTCTTGGAGTCCCTGACTTGTGAAATGTTCCCAAAAAAATCTTCAGATGAACCTGTTCATCCTCCATGCAAACCCACTTCTGTACCCCTCATTCACTCCAAGATCATGGGGTCTTCCTCAAAATCTCTCACTATTAGGTCTCTACAGCAAGAAAGCTTCAAATCTTCACTTCAGAAAAGCAAAAAGAGTGTCAAGCCAAGAAAAAGGAGAAAAATAAATCCAAAGGATTTTATCAAAAGTGGGTCAGTAAACCAAGCAAACACAGATGCTTCCAAGGAACCTGGTTCCTTAGAGCAACAATCTATGACAACTCAACAGTCCATGGAAAAGGGACTCGCTGAAATTGTTGAGAAACAGAAAGGGTCATCTGTGACTTATAGGAGCAAGTCAAAATGTAGTAAGACTGAGCTGGCTGCGTCTGAAGACAATAATGTGAGAACAGCAAGCTGGAAAGGAAATTCTTGTGAAGGTTGTAGTAATCAAAAGGTGGAAACAGTAAATGGACCTGGTTCGTTAAGGTGCATGGCAAATAATGTGGGTCTCTGGCAACAGAGACTAAGAACTCAGAAAGTGTTGTGGGGACGCACATTTGATCGAGCTATTTCGGAAATGACAGGAATGCGTCAAATTCTGGAAATTGTGGAGTTCCAATAATGGGAACACTTGTTTGAAGAAAGAATGCCTCTAGTGTACGAAGATGCTGTACAAGCCTTCTACACCTCTCTTTTCACTGTTGAGGGGGACCACATCTGTGCTCTCGTAAATGGAGTTGACGTTGTGCTAGATGCTCCAACATTGGGGAAGGTTCTCAGAGTCCCGTATGAAGGTATGAACTCAGTTAAGGGTGTCTGTGGATTAAACTTTCGGGGAGCCATTATGAAAGAGCAAGCCATTTAACAGGGGGAACAGGTCCATAAGAAGGTATTGCTTCTTGAGTACCAGCTTCTCTTTGAATTGGTCAATAAAGTACTCTTGCCCCGCTCTGAGAGACGTTCCATTGCTACAAAACCAGACTTGGTACTGATGGAAGCGCTTGATGAGTTTGTGCCAATCAACTTGCCGGCAATCATGATAGATCATATGTAAAAAGTGGCAAATTTTAAGGGTGGCAATCATGGATTACCTTATGGCTTTCGCCTCACTCAAGTGTTCAGATTCTATAAGGTTCCCTTGGGAAACCCTAGAGTAAGCACACGCAAGCAAACCTTCTCAAAGACCACTTTAGAAGAATGTGAATGCATAGAAAAGGTTGGTGGGAGCATTTCGACCATTTCACGGCTGATAAACGCCCAAAATGTAGCATCTGAGGAAATACTAAGACTGAGGGCTCGAAATGCCATTA
Organism: Nicotiana attenuata; assembly: GCF_001879085.1. Classification (NCBI taxonomy): domain Eukaryota; kingdom Viridiplantae; phylum Streptophyta; class Magnoliopsida; order Solanales; family Solanaceae; genus Nicotiana; species Nicotiana attenuata. The sequence continues at coordinate 123,331 of NW_017673576.1, forward strand.
TAGAAACTCAGCTTAGCCAAGCAGCTAAGGGACCTGATTCTGTACATGAGGAGGTTGCTCAACTTAGAAAGGAAAATGAGAGACTTCGGGCTCAACTACTTGAAGAACAACTGGCTGCAAACGCCAGACTGGACTTGGTTCTCAAAACCATTGTTGTCTCTCCATCTAAGCCTCTGTCCCTTAGTGCTCCCTAGGATCCTCCCCAGTGTCTAGCTATTTTTGTTCCAACCTCCGGTGGGTGCTGTTTTACTGGTGTTTATTTGTTTTGTTTTTGTGTGATGGCATGTTGAAATTACCCATTACTGCTTCTGACTTGGTCAGTCCAACGTAAACATTAATGAAACAACTCCCCTTTGTTTGCATGTACAACACTGTGTTCCTCTGGCTTTTCTTATTTGTTATGTTGTGTGCACATATGTGGCATGAGCTAGTTGTGTTAGACTTCTTTATACTTCTTATCTGCTGGTGCTTCTCTTTTCTCTATTTTTTTTAATGATGCCAAAAGGGGAAAGAAAGCTTACATTAAGGGGGAACTATTGGCCCAAGATCAGTTGAAGTTTTGAAGAATGACAAATGAACTCAGTGAAGGACCAAGTCCATCTTAGGAGACACAGTTGTTATGGCCCATGCACATGAGATGCACGTGAAGAAGATAAGTCCTTGGGGATCAAGCAGCAATATCTTATGAATATCTTCTGAACTGATCGAAAAGATTGCATATGGGATAAGGAGAAGATGTCTCCTTATGAGAAGAGAACACATCCGGATAAGGGTTGGAGTTTGGATTGGTCTAGGACTCAAACTTAATGGAGGATCAGAAATTGAGTCACAATCCAACTCTAATTACTAATCTAATAAATAACTGAGTTGTTCTCTTTTACAGGTATGCACATACGCTGAAGTTAAGCAAAATTGAGAGCAAAAGAGCAAGGCTATTTTGCAAGCAATTTACATGAGATTGAGTGTGCACGCCTGCAGCTACTTGAACAAGATAGAAGAACCAGTTCCATTGTGTTTATTCTTATTCTAGTTCAATTGTAGTAGGTGATTCAAAACTTGTACGTTTCCAGCTTTCATAGAAGCAATTGTATTAGGTACTTTGAGTATTCAAGTTAGAGTTAACTTGAAAGTGTCGCAACAGTTGAGGTTGTGTGCCACACAGGGATTAGAGTTAATCCTTAGGTTTACAAGAGTTCTATAAATGTTGTTTTTGGCTCATTGAGTTTAGTGGATGTTTGGGAAAATCCTACTGAGTAGTAGGTCGTGGTTTTTTCACCTTTTGAGCCAGGTGTTTTCCACGTAAAAATCCTTGTGTTCTTTTATTTTCTGTATTTTAATTCCGCAAACAGTAGTAGTTAGAACACCTAGAAGAACCAGGTTCTTCTAGATCGAAAATTGGGTACCACACAAATCACCCCCCCCCTCTTGTGTGGTATTGACGTTTGGAACATCAATTGGTATCAGAGCAGGTTAGTGAAGACCCCATGTCTAAAATAAGCTCAACATGAGTGGAGACCCTATGTTGGCAAAAGGCAATCCACTGCCAGGCCTCCACTGTTCAATGGACAGTATTACTCATGGTGGAAGAATAGGATGAAGGATCACATCATAGGAGAAGACTATGAACTCTGGGACATAGTCACTGATGGTCCTTTGGCAACTCAATGAAAAACTGAGG
>NW_017673576.1:127894-128653 GCF_001879085.1 Nicotiana attenuata
TCCATCAGATGGATGTCAAAAGTGCCTTCCTAAATAGCTACCTCAAGGAGGAAGTGTTTGTGAAACAACCTCCAGGATTTGAAAGCAAGGAATGTCCTGAGCATGTGTACAAGCTGGACAAAGCTCTATATGGGCTCAAACAAGCCCCAAGAGCTTAGTATGAACGACTATCAAAATTCCTACTGGAGCATGGGTACAAAAGAGGTAAAATTGACAGCACTTTGTTCCTAAGGGAAAAGGTAAAGACCTCCTTGTTGTACAAATATATGTTGATGACATAATATTTGGGGCCACTACTGATAGGTTGAGTAAGGACTTTGCAAAATTAATGGGAAGTGAGTTTGAAATGAGTATGATGGGTGAACTAAATTTCTTCCTAGGCTTGCAGATCAAACAAAGTCAAAATGGGACCATGATCCATCAGCAGAAGTATACAAAAGAACTAATCAAAAAGTTTAAAATGGAGGACTCCAAAGAAATAGATACACCTATTGCAACTGCCACTAAATTAGATGTTGATGAACGTGGTTCATCAGTTGATCAAAAGTTGTATAGGGGTATGATTGGTTCACTTTTGTATCTTACTGCCAGCAGACCTCACATTGTTTTCAGTGTAGGACTTTGTGCTCGTTTCCGGGCAAATCCAAAGGAGTCACATTTGACTGCTGTCAAGAGAATACTGAGATATCTGAAAGGCACCACATATTTGTGTCTTTGGTATCCCAAAGGTAGTAACTTTGATCTGGTAGGATATGCTGA
>NW_017673577.1:0-25515 GCF_001879085.1 Nicotiana attenuata
GTAAAAACAAAAAGGTAACAAGTTAGTACGGAAACTGAGAAAAATATTGCAATATTTAAACACATAGTGCAAGAATATAAATCGTGTCCTAAATTGGGTGCCTCGTTGTGCCTGAGGTAGGCCTAGCGACAAGTTGATTTGGAGAACTTATAATGCTAAATGCCTCATTTTATTGATAAAAATAAGACGAATCCCAAAACGACACTAAAATTGCAGAAAGTAAAATGTCACTGCTGGCCATTGGCCTTATTACATTTTAAAGCGAAAAGAAAGACTCCTAACTACTTGGTCCCAGAAGGACCTTCCCCAGGTTGAATGCTCTCGTTGATCAAATCCTCCAGCTCGTGTAGATTCACCAATAAAAATGCCTTTGCCAAGCGTTCTCCTTCGTTTCCCTCAGCGTTCTGGCAATCAGTGACTCTTTTCCTCACTTTTCCTTCCAACTCCAGCAGACTGTATTCCAGATATTCCAGCTTCTCACTAGCCTTGGTGACCCTCTCTTTCCATTCATTGATTTGGTCACTTTATGGGAGATTCCTCCACCAGGTCAGCAAGAGTGAGGGTATACTCACCATATCGAAGTCGGGGACCTTGTTCTCCATTTTCTGCAAAACAAAAGGGTTAAGACCATACCCCCCACCGGACTCAACTATTTAAATCAATAATTGGCATAATGGCATTTAGTTCTCCAAATAAATGCACAGAATATGGTGTTGTCCGTTTGGGTTCCAAGGAAACCCAGTGGACTTTGGGACAAGGCTATCTTAAGGAGTCATTATGTGGACAACATAACTGACTCGACTAGGTTTGACAGTGATGCATGAACAATTAAATAGAATAAGGTTTCTATGAGGTGCTAGACCGGTACCCTTGAACGGACAACTCAAGAGGGAAAGGCACGGAACCATCGACTGCACCGTTGATCGACTGGTTTTACCCCAAATATGCCTTTGCCAAATTTAGGGGGTAATAATACCGGAAGAGCGCAACAACTCATCAAGCGTTGCTATGGTATTTGTTTGGCACGAGTAGAATGTGATGTTGAAGATGCAATTACAAAAAAATGAAACAAATTGCCACGTATTTTCACGTTCATAATGATTACAATAATTGCTCGAAAATTACAACGGTATCGGAGGAAAACAGTAAGTGAAAGTGTTAAAGAAAGAAAAAGAAACAAAAAAGCCAAGTCAGTTTCGAAGTATAAGAGAGATAAAGACATTAAATAAAAGCAATAAAGTCACGAATAACATGTAATGGTAAAAGCCTAAAGAAATCCCCAGCAGAGTCGCCACGCTGTCGACGCCTCCCTTTTTCTTGCGAAATCGGGTTTACGACATTTGAGAAGACAACTCTATTCCCGTGTGGAAATTCGGTTTTTTGGAATTGAAGAGTCGCCACCTAATGGTTAAGTGCATTAGGACACTGAGGGTTTTGAGTTTGAAAACCAGAGTTCGGGTAAGCGCTAGAAATTATCTCGAGGGGAAGGTGTTAGGCACCCCTCAAGATCCACTAGTGTGGTTCCCGTCCATGCTATGTTGTGACTTTAATGCAAATAAGTATACAAATAGCTTCACACATAAGGGTTACAAATAGATACGTAACAAGCATGTTGGAATCAAGGTCTAGATGATCTGCAATTGTTTGAGGGAGAGTTTAAAGGCAGAAAATTAATCAAGACATTGAATAAACAAAGAAGAAAAAATCTAGGGAAAAAGGGATAATGCAGTAAAATTAAAGAGGGGTTTTGGGTAGTCGAAAAGACAGAATTTTATTGATATTAAACAAAGTCACATAAAGGAAAGGGGGTCCTAGGTTTGTAGAACACATGGATCATCCACACAACACCGGTAATCAATCGTACGCATAGTGTTATCATGTGATCATCATCTCCATGTCTACCCTTCCCACCCCGTTAAGGTATTTAAGCGCGCAATGGTATCGTTACCTACTGCATGCTACTACCCGTCCCACCTATCAGTCCCGGAGGCGTTTAGGACTACTAATCCTAAAAGGGAGGGAGCTTGGCTTTTCAGGGGTTTTAAAAGGATAAAATTCTAGGGCGACAGACAAAACACATAAAGCAGTTAATGGGGAAATAAGAACAATTAAAGGTTCAAGTAGGCCTCCTCACTTAAAGAAACGAATTGTTTAGCATGTCTTACACGTACTGTTTAGGTCATTAATTAAAATTAGCGCAGGAAGAATTGATTTACCACATATTTCCCAGATATCTATAGGCATGATATCTATTAATCCGGGGACGGAGGAATAACTGATTGCAAAAGAGTCATTAGTTAAAAGCTTTACGAGTGTTTAACAAATTGCCACTAATTTTAAACTTAGGAACGAGTGGCTATTCCGATTAAGTTGATAGTCCCTATAGGCATGCTTTCTAGGTGTAAGTGATTTTTGAGCAGAGATCCTCTAGGCAGGTTATCTATATGTAATGAGTTATTTTAACTCCTATAAGCAGGCTTGCCTAATGACAAATGTATATGCAAAGTGCAGGAAGTCCTATAGGCATATCATCTATACAATATGCAAAGCTTCATTATCGATTTATTGCTATGGTATTATTACAAAGTGCAGAAAACCTATGGGCATGGTATCTATGTGAAAAATGCAGGCTTTGAAAGTGATAACCCTATGAACATGGTTTCTAGGCGAGATGCAGAATTTTAAAGAGTAAATATCCTATAGACAGGATTTCTATGTGAGATGCAGAATTTTTAAAGGGTAAATATCCTATAGACATGATTTTTATGTGAAAAATGCAGAATTTTAAAGAGTAAATATCCTATAGACATGATTTCTACCCCTTTTGGCATGCATTCAGTCCCCTCCCCTTTCACTATACCCCAGTAGTTATTACAAAGTTATTAACAAAGCTTTGTACAGACCAAGCGAATCAGAAGGAATAATAAAAAAAATTACATTAGTGATTACATCTACATCTAGTCAGCCTAATCCAGACCCAAAGTCTAATAATATGAGATAAACCAACTTCCAGGATCGGATTTTCAAAGCCTTTCTCTTATTTGGGATGTGTCAAAGTTCCAAGGAACTTCAAGAATTCCAGGCAATGCTTACACCCCAAATATCATTGCAGAGTTAAGAATATAGTGCAGTGTGGAAGGGCCAACCCTCAAATGTCCAAGTTCAGAGGGAACTCGAGGTCCCAAAGCAAGGCTCATAGGAGGGGGGCAGAGCTTAGAGACTAGGAGTAAGTGCAAGTGCAGTAGAGGGGAAATGGCAAGCTGGTGGTCATGCCAAGCATTTTGGGGTGCTGGCACACCCCTGACCAGCTTGTTAGTTGAACTTGGGGAGTTAAGACCTATTGAAGGTCAGGTTCAGCCTTGGACCGCAATAGGGATGCTGCCAGGCTATACCTTAACTCAGCATACATGGGGGAGTGGGGATATGGGGATTCATAACAAGCAGGACTCAAGAAAGGAGCAGGCAAGGGCATACCCAGCAATGGGACATACTGGCACACCCTTTAGCCTACTTAGGGGGGGTTAGAACTCAGTTCATGAGCAACAATTCTTGTTGCCATGCCCTGAGTCCCCACTTACAAACATATGGGGGTAAATGGGATGGGGAACTAGTGTTTACAAGAAAGTAAAGCAAACAGTAGCACATAAGCATTTCAATGTCAAATTCTGCAGAAGGTAGACATAGGCGAAAAGACTGTAAATAAACACATTGGGATGATGCTGGAAATTGAATCAAGACATACCAGTTTTTAAAAAAAGATAAGCAAAGAAAGCGGCGATCTTGTGAAAGCCAAAGTGCAGACAAGAAAATTCAGAAAAGGTTGTGAGAATTATAAGCGTGAAGTCTGAAGTGTATTCAGTGTGTTGTGAAAAGAAAAGGCCGGGTATTTATAGTGTGAAAGTCATGAGAAATAAGGTAAGAAATAATTGAAGTTTGATTTTTAATCAGTCACATAAGACTCCCTTTAGTTAAGGGATTCAAATTCAAACGGGTATAAAACCAACTAAGGAAAGAAATTAATCAAACTCTTTGTGCAAAGCATGCAATTGAGGGTAAATACATAAAAGGTTATTTTAAGGACAAGGTTTTCTGAAAGTACACGGTTGTATAATTAAGGAAAGAGAATCAATTGACAGCCACAAAATCACAAGTCCAAATATTTGGTGTGATGAAAAAGGTTTTACTTAAGGAAAATTAGTACAATCAATTGAAGCCCCCAAAAAGATTCTGATTCAATTACTAGTTGAAATCCTTTTAAATAAAGATTCAACACACATATAAAAGCACACAGACATGCCTAAACACGAAGAATTTTGCCATGACCTTGTAAAATCTGTAGAAAGAATCGAATGCGGAGATGGAGAGGCAAGTAGTCAAAAACAGGCTTAGTGGCTTCTTTTAGAAGCTCAGAAGAAAGCACGCAAACAAGTAGAAAGATCAAAGCAAACAGAGTGAGGAAACTAGTTTCGAAGCGTAGTGAGGGAACAACTGACAGTAGAAGAAACAGTAGAAGAACCAGTAGAAGAAACAGTAGAAGAAATACATGCTTATAGAGGATGAAGATAGCAGAGCATGGTAAAAAAAACGGGAATCATAGCGTAGAAAACATAGTAAGAGAATATGCCAGGACGGAGTACAGAAAACACAGCAAAAGAACATTCAATCACGGAGTATGAAACTCAGTAGAAGAACACCTAAGAACATAATAGAGCAAGTATAAGAACATAGTGGAAAGCGAGTGAGAACATGATACAGGAACACAATAAGAGAAACAATACAAATAATAAAGAAAGCAAAAATCATAAAAACACTTGAATACTTTCCAGAAACCCTAAATCGGAAAAGAAGGGTTTTGAAAGCAATTTTCAAAGGAAAACTTAGGGAAATCGTTAAAAAAAATTCACGCATAGCATAGATACATAATAGATCTAATAGAAATCGGAGAAAAACCTCGAATAGTTAGGGTTTTGAAAGAACCCTAGAGTGAGAAAGGCTTTAAAAAGATCTGATCTAAGTCGGATAAAGTCAGAACCAGACTCAGGAGACTAGAATATGCCGGAGCAAGACCGGAAATGGCCGGAAACCTCGAGTCGGCGAAGATCTGAGTGAAGACCCTCGAAGTCTGTCCTCGATCCTTCGAGCATCAGGCTCACTGGAGCAGTAGGAGGTGAGTATGAGGTTTCCATGGCCCGAAAAGCCATGGATTCCGGTGGGAATCGAAGGGGATTAGGGTTAGTTTGGGTGACGGCGGCTATGGTTTGAATGGGGTTGCGGAGAGGATTGGAGAGGAAAGGGATTCAAGGGCGGCGGGTAAAGGGGAAATGATTTAGGGTTGAGGGTGTTGGTGGATTAAAAAAGGTAAGGATGCGTGTGAGCCGTTGATCTGTTAGATCAACGACTGGGATTAAAGAAAAGGCCTGGGCGGGTTATTTGAGTGGGTCAGGGGCGGGTAATTTAGGAATTGGGTCAGGTTTGAATAAAAAATAGGGCTGGGAAATTGGGGGTTTGATTTTGGCTAAAATTGAAATGGTAATGGGCTATATATTAAATAGCCAATTTTTCCCTTTTTAATTTAATTAAACTAGTTAAAATGATTTTACAAGCAAATTGAAAGCACTGAATTAATTAATAATATATAAACGTTAATCTAAAAATACTGAGAACAATTTTGTAATTGTAAAACGCTATTAATCGTAATATAGGCTATAATTGCAATTTTATGCAATTTAGCTTAAAAATATCAAATAAATTTATAAAAATATGCAAAAATCACCTTAATTATATTGTGGCGTAAATATGAGGATGGAAATAAATTACTCACCAAAATGATAGTTTTGGGAATAATTATTGGATTTTGTACTGCTAAAACAAATAATAAAATAATTTTAAAAAGCTTTAAAAATTGGAAAAAATATCAAAATTCTTGGGCATGCTTATATATGCATGTACATGCTATTTTGAGAATATTCTGAGTATAAAAATATGTAGGAAGAAATTGGGTATCAACACTCATCCATCAGGATCTGGTGATATCCCGCGTTACAATCCACAAGAGACCTAATCTCATGCTTGGCACAATTGTCAATCAAAATGTGGATGTTCAAAAATGGAAAATCATCTTTTGGGCTTGCCTTGTTAAGATCTCGATAATCAACACATACCCTGGTCTTAGCATCCTTCTTTGGTACTGGCACAACATTAGCTAACCAAGTGGGATATGGAGTGACCCGAAAGACCTTTGCCCCAAGTTGCTTTGTGATTTCTTCTTTGATCTTCACACTCATGTCAGTCTTGAATTTCCTTAAATTTTGCTTGACAGGAGGGAACGTAGGATCAATTGGCAATTTATGAACTACTAGATCAGTACTTAAGCCCAGCATATTGTCATACGATCATGTAAAGACATCTTTGTATCAAACAGTGTTTTGATTATTTCTTACTTGACTTGCGGTTCCTAATGCACACTTATCTTAGTCTCCGTGACATTGTATTGATCTCCTAAATTGATGTCTTCAGTTTCATTCAAATTACGTTTAGGTTTTTCTTCAAAATGTTTTAATTCTTTACTTATTTCCTCAAAAACTGCTTCTTCATCATATTCTGCTTCTTCGTCATACTCTACTTCTTAGATTATTATTTAAGAATTAGATTGGCTTTTAAGACTTGGCTGAAAACTCCTCATGCATGTCATGTCATTGAAAGCAGCATACAAAGAACTGTACAAAAGAAAAATAAAAATGAAACATTATTAGGAGTAACGGAAAACGGGAAATTGTATTTCATTGAAAATAAAAGGATAGAAGGGTTTGAACATCAAAACAAGCGAAAAATAAAAATCTGGATTACAACCCTGGAATAATCTAGATAACAGAAAGGAAAACAAAGCAAACTACCAAAACTCCTTCCGGGTGGGGAGAGGGGTAGCTTCCCAATTGCTAAGCTTCACATTTGGCCCAACGAGCTGCACATCTGTGTTACTGGAACCTTCCACGATTTCCACCATATTAACCTCATCATACAGACTCTGGAACCTCCTGATCAGCTCTTCATCAACATTGTCGCAGGTTTCGGGGCTGATAATATTGGACGTTTTGCTGCCCCTAGCTTGACAAAAGACTTGGAGATGTGTGGAACAGGCTTGAGGAGTGACCATATCTTTAGAGTTTTAGCCTTTTTCTCGTCCTTCTCTGTGGGCGCGAATCCCAAACCAAATGTACCAAGATTTTCACATGGTCACACTGGATGCACAACACCTTGTAAAGATGAACCCAGACCTTTACCTGGCACAAAATCATTCTTCAACATTTCATTTGCCACCATTACGGATGCGGAGGATAGCTTCGGGCCTGGATTGTGTTCTCCCTCAGGAACCTTCTCAACAGACATTGTTTCGAAAGTTTGGTAGACCCAAGCCCCTTTATCATCTTCAGCTTCAATAAATGGAATAGTTGTGTCATTGTAAGCAGATAAGTCCTCATCACCGTGCACAACTATTTCATGTCTGTCCCATTCGAACTTTACCATTTGATGCAGAGAAGACGGGACTGCCTTAGGAGCATGTACCCAGGGCCTGCCCAATAACAGATTGTAAGAGACAGCCACATCTAACACTTGAAATTCCATAGTGAACTCAACTAGACCTATTCACAATTTGAGCATTATATCACCAACAAAATCTTTCCCTCCTCCGTCAAAGCCTCGAACACATACACTATTTATGTGGATTCTTTCACTGCCAATCTTCAGGTTTGCAAAATGGACAGGAGCCAAATATTTGCACTAGATCCGTTATCAACCAGTACCCTTGAGGCAACAGAATCCCCACACTTCACCGTGAGATAAAGAGCTCGGTTGTGTTTTGTACCCTCTATTGGGAGTTCATCATCTGAGAAAGTGATCGTGTTTGCTTCGAAGATCTTGTTGCAATCTTTTCCAAGTGATTCATTGTGTTCTTATCAGGAACATGCGCCTCATTTAAAATCTTCATCAAGGCTTTGCGATGCTCATCTGAATGTATCAGTAGAGACAGAAGAGAGATCTGGGCCGGTGTTTTCCTTAATTTCTCCACGATGGAATGGTCCTGCACTTTCATCTTTTTCAGGAATTCTTCAGCCTCTTCTTCAGTGAGCGGATTCTCTACTGGGACTTGGCTATCCTTGAATGGATTGGCCTTTCTCAATTCTTCTGGGGTAAAACATCTCCCAGAATGAGTCAGTCCTCAAGTTTCATTGACTTCTTCCTCAACTTTTTCCCTTTGTATGTCACTATCACTTCTTTGTAATTCCATGGAACAGTCTTTGTATCTACCACTGGAAACTGGGTCACTAGCTTAATAACAACAGGGGTGATAGGATTCCCCTTCACGACTACAACAGGCTTGTTCGGGATCCCTAGCACAACCACTTTCGGCTTTTCCTGACTTACCCCAATATCCTTCGAAGGCCCTTTCACAACCAACACAGGTTGTTTCACGTTAAGCACACTTAGTTTCTCTACAACCCCTTTAACTGTCAAGGGCATTACTTTTGCAGAGTCTAGAGCCTTAACTAAATTACCTTCACTAGCACGAATCATCATGACGGACTTGGAACAATTCTTGAACTCCTCATCCTTACGAACGATTTCAATCATGTGTGTCTCTGCATGGGCTGGTAAAGGATTTTGGTTGATGTTTGGTGTCTCCGGGCTCTGGAATACAATTTGAATTGTAATGAGCTCTTGGATTTCTCTCTTCAAATGCCAACATTTCTCTATGTCATGCCCTAGAGCGTCAGAACAATACGCGCACCTCAGAGAATAATCAAGGTTCTTTGGGGGGGGGGGGGATTTGGTATTTTTGCCTCTGTTGGCTCAACGTCCAATTGCCTCAACCTTTGGAACAAACTAGCATAGGATTCTCCTAGAGGGGTGAAGGTGTCTTTTCGCTGCTGCCTTTCTCTCCTATATTCCGGCCTTGGCTGAAAGTTTGGACCAGTAGGGTTTCGGTATGGTTATGGTGGTGGGTAGGGATTTTGTGAAGTTGGAGCACGCCGTTGCGGGTAAAGAGGGGTTGAGCATATGACTGTGCTTGGTGAACATGGTATTGGGGTGGTCTGATTGGGTATTAAGGGTCTTGTGGTGGGAAATATTATTGGGGTGGATTATATGGAGCTTGGGTGTAGGCGTGAGGTTGGGGTCGAGGCTGAGTGTACTGGTGAGGCGAACCCCTTGGTCCATGCCATGGTTCAGAGACAACCATAGCGACGTCATCCTTCTTCTTCTTGCCTTACAAACTTCCGGTGCCACTCTGGATTGTCTGTGTGGTTGCTTTTATGGTGGAGTAGCTCATGATCTTGCTTGACTTGATCTGTCTTCCACCATTTCTCCTATCTTTACCACATCGTTGAAGGGCTTTCCTATGGCTAAGATCAGATGGCCAAAGTAAGTAGGCTCTAAGGCTTGAAGAAAGTACTCGACCTTCTCGTCTTCTTCTATCAGAGGATTGACCCGTGCAACTTGCTCTCTCAATCCGAACCCGTATTCCCTAAAGCTTTCACTGGGCTTCTTTCTACCTTGGTCAGGGATAGGTGATCCTGGACAATCTCTATATTGTACTGAAAGTGCCGGGCAAAGGCCTGAGCCATATCGTCCCATGTGTACCACCTGCCAGCATCTTGGCAAATGTACCATTGAAGAGATGCCCCACCAGACTTTGACTGAAATACGCCATCAATAATTCGTCCTTCCCACCAGCACGTCTCATCTTACTGCAAAAGCCTCTCAAATGGGCCACGGGATCTCCATGTCCATCATACAGGTCAAACTTGGGCATCTTGAACCCGACGGGCAGTTGGACTTCAGGGAACAAACACAAGTCCTTGTAAGCCACACTTACTTGTCTTCCTATCCCTTGTATGTTCCTCAAAGATTGCTCTAAACTCTTCACTTTCCTGAATATCTCATATTGCTCAACGTTCTTAGATGGCTTCTCGGTTTCAGCAGGAGGCTCAAAGTGAGGGGTGTAGCAATAAGGATCCGGGACCTTGAAAGTTGGTTCTGGAGCGTAGTAAGGGGAATCTGGAGCTTTGAATGCGGGTTCACTAGAAGATCGGTGGAGGGTAGCTTGTGGAGGGGCTACAAAAACAGGAGTAGATGTTGGAGCAGCGTATGAGGTTGTTTTGCCTGGTGGAGCATAGAAAGTTTGGGACGAGGTGCCAGGGTAGTTGTGGTAAGGGGTAAATCCCGGTGCATGTTGAGGGGAAAGATCAACGGTAGTGGGAACCTGGGCTTGTGACAGTGGTGGGATGGAAGCAGGATTTTCTGTGTAGTTAGTGGGGAATGAAGGTGGAGAATGCCCCTGATCCAAGCTTGACACATCTCTGCCATTTGATGTTTCAACCGTTGGACCTCCTCTTTCAATTCAGACTCCGATTCCACAATCTCCCTCGGTGGGTCTACAACATATTTCTCCAATTCTTTGCTAGCCATGACTGCCTTGCGCTTTGACCTGGTGTTGTATGGATGACTTCCCAGAATGCCAACAAACTAATCACCTTCCTAGACTAATGGCACATCCAACAACCTTATTAGTTTCAAGACGCTTAACAGATAGGAAATCGCACGTTGGGATGCAATGCACCTAAACGGTTAAACGCTTCTACCATGTGTTTGGACGGTTGCGTGTTTCATCCCGACCATTTAATGTGCCCTTTCACTTTGTACCTCTTTTCTTTCCTTTCCACTCTCTTTTTCTTTTTCCCTTTTTTCTCTTTTTTTTGGATCTTTCACATCATGATTTTTCTCTTTTGTTGTTTTTGCTTTTTCTTTTCCTCTGTTATTTTTGTCACCCTTTTCTTTCTTTTTCACTCAATTTTTCTCTTTTTTTAGGTTTATTTTTCACTCAATTTGTTTATGATGATGATTGAATCTGATGGGGATTGCCTACGCATCATGGCGCCACATGAATCAAATCATTACATAGTTCAGGAGAATAAACGCAAAATGAAAGTAAAGAAATTTTTATTGGGGGTTTTCAATATTTCCTTAATAAAAAATTCTTTTAGGGTTTTTTCTTTTTATTACAGAGACTAAGAAATACTGATGATTAAAAAAACACATACAGACTCAAAACAGAACAACAAACAGACTTGACATGGATGAAAAGACGACAGACTCAAAAGCCGAAAAATCAAGAATAGATAAGAGCCTCCAATGCTATTCCAGGGGCCTGTGGGACATCAGTTGGTTTCGGCGTGGGCCTGTGTGCAATCTCTTTCTGAAGGTGCTCTAGATCGGCCATCACCTGGCGAACAAATGTCATCACGGAAGAAAAAAACATGGATCTAGTCATATCTTCACATTCATGGCACTTCATTGCAACATAATCAACTATTTCTTCGATTCTCATTCTAATGACACCCTTTTCTTGAAGCAAGCTTCCAATTTGCTGGGCCCGAGCTTCCAACACCTACGTGGCCATGTTGTTTTGGTCTTGCAACTACTGCATGCCTTCTTCTAATTGGTAAATCAATGTGTAGCAATGCTCTCTTTCTATTTTGAAGTCCTTCGTCTGCTGAATTATTTCATTTTCAAGGATGGCCAGCTTTTTCCTTAAAATTGTGACTTCTCTATCGTATCTCTGCTTCAATTGGTAGGCTAACCTAGCTTGTTCTTCTACATCTTTTGTCAACTTTGCTTAAGCTTTTAACAAGTCTTTCTCGGCCTTTTTCAGGTCGGCCGCATAATCATGCACCTTTAACCTTAAGTTGCTTATGAGTTTTTCATCCTTCTCACTCCTCGCAGGCGTTTCAGTTCATATCTTGGAGTTGGGCTCAGAGCACCTCGTTCTCCCCGGTCAAACTTCTCCTTTCACCTTCAGCTTCTTGCGCCTGTAAGTCATTATCAATTGTGAGGTTTCTCAACTTTAGGACCAAAAACACAGTAATATCAACAAACAACAAAGGCAAGTACAGATTACATTACAAGCTCGAATTCTGAACCCTGAACCAGAGATTCTGGGTTCGATCCCCAGCAGAGTCGCCAGAGCTGTCACACCCCTTTTCCCGAGGAATAGGGAGTTTTTCCAATTAAAGTGACATTAATAGAAATGGGACTATTTATTTAATTCAGAGTCGCCACTTGGAATAATTTTATGGTGTCCCAAATCACCGGTTTATTTTAAAATTCCAAATCGAGGAAATTGACTCCGTTTTAAAGTACGCAAAACACAGAAGATCGGGTAAAGAATTCTGTTAATCCGGGAGAAGGTGTTCGGCATTCTTGGATTCCGTAATATTAGCACGGTCGCTTTAATCATACCTGGCTTAATTAAATTATTTAATCACTCATTTTAGAACCTGTGTACGTTTTACTCGCTTTTAATTATGGCGTTTATGGATTTAATCTTTGAAACGGATTACATGTGTGTAAATTCATTTTATTTGGGGCGATAAAATCATGTCACGCGTACGTGTACGCAAATTTAATCACGCTTTATTAATTAAGAGGATTGTTCGGCCAAAGTCGCGCGAACGCGTACTTTAATTTATTTTGGTAACCGTAATTATGTCACGCAAATGTGTCAATAATTGCTATGCCAAATGTGTTAAAAACGCGCCTAAAACATACTAGCAATTTTAGTTGCTTAACCTAATCATATTGTGAGATTGTTGCGTGTGATGATCCCAATGGTCATCTTATGTTTTAGAACTCAACTCTGCGCTTTTAAGCCTTAAAATCTCATTTTGACCCTCCTCGATTTGTGTGCGTAGTCCGGGCGTATTTCTAGAAAGTTTTTATGTTAAAAGTTGATAAAAATAAGAAATTTTGCCTAAAAACTTCATTTGAGTTGACTTCGCTCAATATTTTTGATAAACAGACCCGGATTCATGATTTGACGGTCCCGGTGGGTCCGTATCGTGATTTGGGACTTGGGCGTATGTCCGGAGTCGAAATCGGAAGTCCCTAGACCGAGATATCAGACTTTGTTAAAATTGAAGGTTAAAGACTTAATGAAATGGAGATGTTTGACCAAGGTTTCACTTTCTGGATATCGGGTCCATATTTTAGTTCGGAACCCGGTATAGGTCCAATACCCTATTTATGACTTGTCTGTGAAATTTGGTGAGAAACGGAGTTGGTTTGACGTGATTTGGACGTCCGGTTGAGAAAATAGAAATTTTAAAGTGTTCTTGAGAATTTTAGTTGATTTGGTGCTAAATTTGTAGTTCTAGGTGTTATTCTGGCGATTTGATCGTGCGAGCAAGTTCGTACGATATTTCAAGATTTGTGTGCATGTTTGGTTTGGTGCCCCGAGGGCTTGGGTAAGTTTTGGATAGGCTACGGAGTGAAATTAAGACTTAGAACATTGCTGGCATTTCAGTTGTTGGTGTAGGCCTCTGATTTTGCAAATGCAAGATTAGGTATCGCATTTGCGACCTCTGCAAGTTCCGCATTTGCGAGGAGTATCTGGGCCATGCATTCTTCGCATTTGCGAAGCATTCTTCGCATTTGCGAAGCAAAGCTGGGAACGGCAGTGATCGCAAATGCGATCCTAGAGTCGCAATTGCGAAGGTCCATGTTCGCATTTGCGAAGGCAGCAGAAGTGTGAAGGACTTCACATTTGCGATGGTCCCATCTCATTTGCGACATCTGCAGCTGGTAAAAGTGACTTAGACGGGATTTTTTTCCCATTCTTCAAATTTTCAAAACCTAAAACACAAGAGGCGATTTTCCAAAGACCACTTCTTTCCCAAAACATTGGTAAGTGATTCTAAACTAGTTTCTTTCAATCTTTCACTTTATTTTACAAGATTTCAACTTAAAATCTAAGGTTTTCATGGTGGAATTGGGATTTTATGGTAGAAACTATGGATTTGATAAATTGGGGACTTAGACCTCAAATTGAGGTTGGATTCCAAAACCAATTATATATCCGGGCTCGTGGGTGAATGGGTAATCGGGTTTTAGTCCGAATTTCAGGTTTGGACCAACCGGGCCTGGGTGTTGACTTTTTCAATAATGGCCTAAATTGAATTCTTTATGATCGTGGTTGATTCCTAAGGCTTATTTTGAATCGTTTGGTTGGTAATTTGCTAAATATTGTTGGTGCGGAGGCTAGTTTGAAAGGTAAAGTTGTGATTGAGCTTTGAGTGGTCTTTGGAGCGAGGGAATTAGGAACCCTTAGATTATTTGCTATGTGATTCTCATGTGAGCGGCGTATATGCGAGGTGACGAATGCTTATACTCCGCCAAATTATCGGTTTTCCTGATTTACCGCTTTTCCTTAATTGTTTCCCTTCCCGTCTTAACTGTTATATGCCCTACATGATTTTTATGCTTAACTGCTACCTGTCAATCAATATCTTCCCCCGTTAAGGATGTTAGCTCTTTTCATAATTTCACAAGTCCCTGCTATTTACTTAACTTGACTTGTTTTCACCTTATAATTGTAAATTGCTCGATTGGTCTCGCTGTGTAGTACTATTTGTGTAGATTCTATATTCAACAAGGTTTCCCTTTTGGTTCACTTTGGTATTTATTGATCCTAAAGGCTTTCTAGTTTCCACTACTGATTTGACTATGTACATTGTATGCTTGGTACTGATATGGTGGAATCGGGTTGCACGCTGCAACAGGTGTAATAAGGGTGGATTGATATGATAGAATATGGGTGAATATGTTTGTACAATGGGATCAGGTTGCACGCCGCAACAGGTGAAATAAGGATGGATTGATATGGTAAAATAAGGGTGAATTATGATATAGATACTAATATATGGTAGGATCGGGTTGCGCGCCGCAACATATCTTTATTATTTACTGTTATTGATATTGTTACGATGGAATAAGGGAGGATTATGTGTTGTCTGGTGGGATCGGGTTGCGCGCCGCAACAACCTATATGTTTCATTTTTTTTGAGCTGCGTTATTTTCCGGTATTTTATTTGAACTGGTAAAGATTGGTAATTCTGAACGATACTGGTTTATTTTCGAGGCTGTGGTTATTATTTTCGGTTGGCTGTTTAATTCTGTACAGTATTTCTATTATTCTGTTATTAATATATACTGCGTACAGGTTATAGCGTAGGTGAGGTTAGGCTCGGCACTTACCAGTACATGGGGTCGGTTGTACTGATACTGCACTCTGCACGCTGTGCAGATTTTGGAGTCGGTCCTGGCGGCAACTACTAGAGAGCTCGGATTGGACAACCTATGGAGACTTGAGTTATAGCTGCTCAGCGCCCGCAGCTTCTGAAGTCCCCTTCTTGTTCTTATTTAGCTGTGTATCTTCTTTTTGGATAACTTTATGTTATTTCAGACCTTTGTATGTATTATTCTAGCAGCTCGTGCACTTTTGACACCAGGTTCAGTGATTGAAATAGACGTTTGGCAGTTTTAGCTTCCGCATTAATATTTCAGTTATTCCAGTTATTTCTCGTTGTTTAATTCAATTGTTAAAAATGGATGATATGTTCTAACGTTGGCTTGCCTAGCAAGTGAAATGTTAGGCGTCATCACGGTCCCGATGGGAATTCCGGGTCGTGACATTGCGAAGCATGATACAGTGGGTAAAGTGTATATACAACTACACAGCCAATCTCGTAATTCAATGGAGTTCTATGTTGAGCTTTGACTATGATTAATCAAATTTGAATTAATGTATCCTACTCAGTTAATTGGTATCCTTGTGAACCCCCATAAATTTAGTGGGCAACATTTTCATGTCGTTTTCTCAAGATAAAGTAAAGGCATAAATGGGCTCTTAGAAGGATATTAGCTTGACGCATTACAAGCTTTCAAACGGCCTGTAGTTGATCCCCGACAAATAAATGGCTCAAAGTCATGAGCTGTCAGCATGCATAACGAACCAGTGCGATTCTTTGATAAAATATAATAAAAATCGTTCAAAATATGCAAACAAACGCTTTTGCTGAATAAACAAGTAGATTTCAAATTACAATTTACAAACATGCATTACACAGAAGAACTAATTTAGTGTCAAATCTCCATATTCAGTCAGCAGTAACAATGGACTATAAACTCATCAATTATAGACCTGTGATTGAGCCCGAGTAAATGAGACTCAAACTGTAAGAAATGATAAACAAAATACTTGCAATCTTCAAAATCAATCAATACATCACAGATTGAATCGCAACCTCAAACAAGAACTAAATCTAATTTGATTCAAGCTATTATATTTGGATAGCTACCATATTGACTACAATTAGGATTTCAACAGTTGTAAAAAATAAAAATAAAAACTAAACTCTATTCCAGATCTGCAATTTTTGTTCTTCCATGCCTATCGAAAACCATAACTCCATTTTAGCTTTGAAATCTATGGATCTGACCATGTTAAAGGTCAGATACACAAGACCACAACTATGCACACACGACAACCTGCATTATCTTCATTACTACGTAAATTCAACTAGCAAATACAAGATATTGCAGATAGGACTAAACCAAAACTAACACACAATCAGATAAGAACATAACCTAAACTACAGATAAGAACTACTACATTTAACATAAGAAAAACACATAATTATACTCGCATGGCATGGTAGGCATGTTCTCATCGAATCAAAAGGGGAATTACATGGTCAAGAACACTCAGATATTGTTGTATTCATGAGAATAAATCATTCATAACAAAGAGCAAATAACATTAACATGAAATTACTAGCATTCCCTCATAAACCAAATCTGAAAATTTTCAAGTACAAGGGTGAAATATATACCTAGCTGCTTAGGAATTGCTCAAAAATTGCCAATTAAAGGCTGAGTGGAGTACAACAAAATAAATACAACAGTTCCGAGCAAAGAACGGCAACAAACAACTCCTTAGCAACTTGATTCAATTCTTTTGAACACCCAGAATTAATCCAGCAAATCAAAAATGGAAATAGCTTTTAAAACTTTTTCTCTGAAATTCTTTTTGTAGAAATTAATGTGTGTTTTCTTCTAAGATGCAAGGATTAATTTCTTTTTCTTGAAAAGAAAGATGCAAAGATTCCAGAGCTCCCCAAATGAGTATGTGAGTGAGTCTTATATAGAGTGTGAGTGTGCAAAAGGATAGGGAATGAGAGAGAGTCTAGGAGGGAATCTGTCACCTCCTAAATTTTTGGGAAAATGGCATATTTTCAACTGAACTGGATAGTTGTCCTCTTATTCTCAGATATTTTTCTAATTTCAGCAAATGTCCCATTCTAGAAGTTTCTTCTTATTTTTCACCCTTTTAACTTCTGAAAATTCACTCTTTTTACGCAAAAGCTGACTTAATTCAATTATGTCATTGAACTTTAATCCCACAACTAGCAGCTTCTTGTATAATTATCCTAGATTCCCTATTTGCTTTCCCAAGTACCCCTTTTCAAATTCTGTTCTTCACTCTTTCTTTTAACCTTTTCTTTTACCTCAAAATATACCATCTTCTAGCCAAAATTACTGCCTCTTTCTTTTAGCAGGATTAAACTGTAAAATTGACTAAACTAAACTAACACTAGGCTGAACACAGACTAAGCCCGAATTATCGAACTAATTAATGTGTTAATTAGGAAAATAGACAATTTAAATAAACAACACGATTATCAAATGATTTCATATTCAGCTAAAACAAATAATTACTTAGAAAGTCAAAACAATTTTAATTATTAGCTTAAACATGCTTGGATTAACAGAAATTATCAATTAATCAATACTAATATAATCGGGCAATTAAACACACAAAATGCAATTTTAATTCAAGGCAGGACAGTGGTGATGCTGGTAAAATGAAATAATTTGAAATATTACAATTAACATATAAATTAATCTAAACAAGTGACACATTAACGAAAAAAAATGAGGAAAGAGATACCTAAGTGCTCAAACGGATTGTCAAAAGAAAAGAATTTCTGGCAAGCTGGAGAAATTGCTACACAAACGCTGGTCGGATTCCTCCATGCAACAACTATCTCTTACTGGCCCGATAAAAGGAGGTGAAACAAGACGAGGATGAGTTGTGCGACCTAGTGGAGCTTGACCAAGGTTCTAGTGGCTTATGAAATCAGTAAAGATCATGCCATCATCAAGAGAGGTCGACTGGTGTAGGTTTCGACCCCAAATGAGCCAGAATTAGGGACAAATTAAAAAGGAAAAACTTTAGGGTTTTGCGATTTTTTAGATCTGCTAGATGTAGAGATTGGGAAGTTTTTTTGAGAAATGGACAGTGAATTTGGAATGAGGAAGGGCTGGAGGTTATAGGGTGAAAAAATGGAGTCATTTGGTGGTGGTTCGCCGCCGTGGGCGACTCTCGGTAGCGGAGACGGTGGAGGGTGAGAGAGGGGTGAGAGAGACGAGTTCTGTAAGGGTTCATGGGGGTATGAGGGGGGGAGGGTCTCTTCAAACAGTTATATGGTATGGGATATGGGAGTTGCGAACCGTTGGATCTAGTAATGATCAACGGCTGGGATTGACCTTGAAGGAAACGATGTTGTTTTAATGGTTCAAAAGCTGGACCGGACGTATGGGGTTTGGACTGGAGCGAATTTGTGGGCAATTAGGCCGACTGGAGTTTGTTTTGGCCCAAACTCGGAATAGAACTAAACAAAACTCTTTCTTTTCCATTCCTTTTCTTTTCTTTGATTTCAAATTCTAACTAATTAAATCATAAATTAAAACCTAACTTAAATCTAATTAGCAAAATTAATTCTATTTATCTGTTAACAAATGCATGTAAAATTTTTAAAAAATATTTTATTTGATTTTTATGTATTAATTCTAACAATTAAAGAGTGATTAATTCCTAAAAATATAAATTAAGCCTAAGATGGCATGAAATTAAAATGTGATAATTTTTTATAATTTTTCTATAATTTTAAAATATTAAATATGCGTGAAATTCAACTAGATGCAAACAAACAATTAAAAAGAAATCCTAAAATTCTATAAATTCAAAAAACAATAAGAAAAAATTTACTTATGTGGATTTTGTAGGATATTTTTGTAGGGCAAAAATTACGTGCTCACAAGAAGAAGCCATGGATTACAGAGAATAAGCCAAGGATTTCAAAGAAGGAGAACCCAAATGTCAAAAATAGATTTTTAGCGGCAAAACTAGATGAAAAAGGCTTCGTTTTGAGTAAATCGCAATCTGGGTCAACGAAAATAGTGGGCCTCCATCGGCGAACCAAATCTAGGGTTTCAGAAAGAAAGAGGAGAGAGAAAGAGAGCCATGGATTCTAGCATCTCCGTTAGATCCTGCTCTGGTGACGCCTTCCCATCGCGCCTCTAGTAGAGCTGGACGACGGCCAAAAAAATACTGAGAAAGAGAGAGAGGATGGAGGGAAAAAGGAGAAAGAGTTGAGGTAGAAGAGAGAGGGGGTTGAGGGAAAATTGATGGTTCAGTTGTATATATTTGTACAACGCTATAAAATATAAAATAGTGGCTGTAAATAATAATATTTTTAAAATATTTTGGTTTATAATAAATAAAAAGATGTATTATTTAGCTATAGCATATAAAATTTCCTAAAATCAACGTTAGCCCCATCATTTATCCTTTTATTTATTTAACAGTCTTTTGGGGTAATTAATGGGCTATTCTAGTGGAGCAAGCCCGTATATATCCTTACTTTTTTTGTTGGGCCTCAATGGTCAAAAGCAGAACTTCTCTTTTCGAGCCAGCCACTAGGGTAGTACGTAATGGGTCGGGTGAAATTAAAAAATAGCAAGATTTACAAGTGATAATTGAAAAATAGTCACAGTATCAAAAGTAATCAAAATTTAGCTACTTTTCATGTAAAGATAAATCTAAATGAAAATACTGTTCAAAATCCGGAAAATATTCCAGCATAATATACTGGAGTTCCAGCATAATATACTGGAGTTCCAACATTATACACTAGACTTCCAGCATAATATGCTGGAAGTTCATACACAGGTGCTCCAATCTCCAGTATATTATGCTGGAACTTTTCGTGTGTTGGAGTTCTAGCATGATATGCTAGAAGTTCATACACAGGTGCACCAATCTGCAGTATATTATGCTGGAACTTTCCGTGTTGCAGCAAAATATCGGTTTTTTTTCAATGACTTTGCAGACGGAAGCTATTTTAAATTACCAATCCAAAAACTGACTAGCCCATGCTATTTTCACAATGGGTCTGCCTTCGTATGACCCATTGGATTCCCTTAAAGCCCAAGAACGTTTTAGGTTTGATATTTTCATCATGTTGAAAATAAAATGTCATCTTATGTACTGAGGAACGTGCCAAAGTGAAAAACTGCGATAATGTTACATAAACTAATGTTTAAATGTAACGAGAATTTATAATCTTTCGCAAAAACTGTTTTTATCCAAAAGCTAAGAGAGAACTTTTTCAATTTTCACAAAAAGCTAATTCGTTTTTTTGTTTTTCGTTTTGCAAAAGCTCCAGTTCAAAATTTTAAAGCAAACACCAGCATAATTCTTTTGGTACTTGTTACCAATTCTATTGTTAGCTTAAATTGAGATTGAACAGATTCGCATAATTTTTTTAATAAAAAAAGGAAAATATTTTTCAAAACTGTTATTCAATCTGCCCCACTTAATTTTCCATTCCCATCAACCCTCCCCCCACACTCCACCCATAACCTACCCCACCCCTACTCCATCCACCCCTCCCCCCACCCCATATACCCACCCATTTTTTACATAATGATTCCTGCTTCCTACCCATAGTTAGCATGTATCTTCCCCGGTTATACTTTAGTACCACATCATTAACCCCCACCCCAACGCTATCTTCCTTATCAATAAATCGGTATTCCTTTGTCGATGGCCGATCCCGCTCTTCCTTTTACCGGTCGGTAAGCGCATCCTATTCCTATTAAGCGTGACGCAAGAGATCCGGAACCACATTCACGGTCTGGAAGAGAGGAAAGAGCCCCTAGTCCAGAAACAAAGGGAACTAACTGCGCCTGTCGCCCGCTAGCTTCGGATTTCAGAGAGAGTAGAATAGAAGAGTCCGTCGACTCTTTTTAGTTTTAGAAAATTTAAATAAGTGTCTGTAGACGCAAAGTAATATGTTTTAATTTAGGCTGTTCTTTGTCTTTTTTAGTGGAGATCTACTCTGATGCCTACTGGAGATAGACTCCTATCTATGCTAACTATCTTTGTTTGATTTTATTTATTATGTTTGCATGTATGGCCTCCCCCAACCCTGCCCTACCCTCACCCTAAATAGAAATGTTGTAGATAGAGTACTTTCTTTTTAATTTCAACAAAATGAGTATTTTTTTTCATAATGTAAAAAAGTAATTTCACTCATTCTTTTCATTATGTAGAAGAAGTATTTTCTTTCATTTTTACAAAAAAAGTACTTTCTTTTCATGATGTAGAAAATGTATCTTCTTTCATTTCAACAAAATGATGTATAAAAAAGTATTTTCTCTCATTTCAACAAAATAAGTAATTTCTTTTCATGATGTAAAAAAGTTTTTTCTATCATTTCAACAAAATGATATAGTAAAAATATTTTCTTTCGATTCAACAAAACGAGTATTTTCTTTCATTTCAACAAAAAATTCTTTTTATGATGTAGAAAAAGTATTTTCTTTCATTTTTTTTTCATGATGTAGAAAAAGTATTTTCTCTCATTTGAATAAAATGAGTACTTTTTCATGTTGTAGAAAGAGTACTTTCTTTTTCAACCAAGAAATAGTATTTTCTTTTTAGTTATGTGGCACAAATTTCAACGTTATTTTTGCGTGAAAAAGTAAATCAGCACATTAGTCCCTTTGAGTTTGTGTGAATTTTTAAAAGAATAATTAAACTCTTGAAGAAAATAGAGTGATTGAAACGACCCGACCAGTCGTTTTGAGAATTTGCATTTCGCTTGATAATTTAGGGGCACAAGTAGCTCTGTATGATGTATTAGGACTTGTGTGCAAAATTTAAGTTCATTCCGAGTTGATTTGATATGTTTCGGCGTGAGTTTTTGGAAGTTGAAAGTTCGAAAGTTCATAAAGTTTGATTCGAGGTGCGTTCCGTCATTTCAATGTTGTTATGGGTGATTTAAGACCCCGAGTAGGTCCGTATTTGGTTACGGGACTCTTTGGTATGTTCATACGGGGTCCCGAGGGGCTCGGGTGAGTTTCAGATAGGCTTGGGTTGTGTTGTGCACGACATCTCTTCAAGCATAAATGGTACCATATTAAACAAATGAGCTCCGATATCTATTTTAATTGAAGCATTAGATCGGTATCGTAATTATGGAGCCCTAGCAAAAAGAATCGTCAAATTTGGATATCGTATGAGGATTTATGGTCATTTTACTAAGAATTGGGCTGCCAGATTTTTCAGATTAATTACGAAATTGCCACTTATTTCGTATTTAAAAATCTGCATTATTTCCAAATATTGAAACCAACATATCTTCTTCATTATAAGGTCAAATGGAGTGATTCAAAAGCCTAATTTGACTGAAATTTCGTAAATAATCTTTTGGAGGCATCAAAAGCGAGTTTCGGGATAGTTTGACATGCAAAAAGAGGCAGAACAACTGGGCAAAGATAGTTAATATTGAAAGTTTGTTCATTTGGTCATATTTTGTATTGGGGAGCTCGGATTTGGACAATTTTTGGAGGTGATTTTTACTATATGGATTGGGGTTAGTGTTCTATACTCGATTTTGGTTATATTTCATAAATCCATCTTCGTTTTAGGCATTTGATTGATGATTTCTAAGTGAAATTTGGGGGTTTTGTCTAAAATTTCATAAAGTGAATTTTTGAGTTTTGAATATCAATTCGGAGTCGGATTTGAGTGAAACTAGTATGGTTGAACTCGTAATTGAAGGGGTGTTCGGGTTTTATAAATTTTGTCGGGTTCCAAGGTACGGGCCCGGGGAGTTGACTTTTGTTGACTTTTTATAAATTGTATAAGGATCATAGCTTTGTTAATTGAAATTATTTTCTCTTGCATCGTTTAATGTATTTAAGTCGTCTTTGGCTAGATTGGACCGAGCGATGGTGAATTGGTAAAGGAAAAGCTAAATTGAGTATTGAGTTGGCCGACTTGAGGTAAGTGTCTTGTCTAACTTTGTGTGGGGGAAACCACCCCTTAGGAATTGAGTTAATTTTGTTATCTTGTTATGTGAAAGCCATATATGCAAGGGGACGAGTGGGTACATAGCCTAAATGTTGTATTGACCGATTTACATTGTCTAGTCTCTTTACATGCTTTTGATTAAATTGCCATAACATGTGGTATCTCGTTGTTAGACTACTCTTACATGCTATATATGATGTAGTTAGCAATTATTTACCTCTTACTCGTTATTTGGCCCTTATATGCCTTGGTTGAAGTCATTGCCTTCCTTATTTTCTTGTTACCTCTTAGTTGTTGAGTTCTTCTACGACTATGTGCATATCTGCTACATGTCCAAATTGTTGTGATTGCCGGCTTAGTTATCACGTGCCTTACATGTTTTGTCATTTTGTAAAGGTTGTTAAGTCGATAAAATCATACTCGGGCTCACATGTCCCGATTCCGAAAATTTCCGAAAATAAACTTTACCCATAACCTCACGAACTTAAATATATAATTTATTCTCAATTTCATGTCCAAAATCGTGGTCAGAATCCAAGAATACCAATTTCTAGGTTTTTCTTCAAAATCCCAAATTTCTACCAATTTTNTGAATTGTTGTTGTTGATTTAAGTTATTGTATGGGGGATCGGGTTGCACGTCGCAACAGGTGAAATAAGGGAGGTGGTGGAGTAAGGGAGGATATTCATATTGTGATATTGTTATTATACGGTGGGATCGGATTGCACGCCGCAATAGGTGAAATAAGGGTGGATTGTTATGGTAAAATAAGAGTGAATTATGATATTGATATTATATGGTGGGATCGGGTTGTGCACCGCAATATATTATATTTATTGTTATGATTTTGATTTTATACGGTTGGATCGGGTTGCACGCCGTAACAGGTGAAATAAGGGTGAATTGATATGGTGGAATAAGGGTGACTTATGATATGGATATTATATGGTGGGATCGGGTTGCGCCGCCGTAACATATCTTGTATTTTGGTATCCCCTGTTTTACTGTATTGGCTTCAGTTTCTTCGTATGAGACTCTGATATTCTGTATTTCTGGTTTTCATTGTGTTCTGAGGATCGAGTTATTGCCATTGACTTATTGCCTTGCCGTCATTTCCTGAGCTCTTTTCCTAATACTATTATTCTGGTGAATTGATTTTCAAAGTGAATTTACTACGTTGAGTCATTACCTCCTGCCTTGCTTAGCTGTTAGTAATATACTGATTTAAAATAAAAGAATTAATAACATGCTACCTTGTGTGACTTCTAGGTTAAGACTCGCCGTATATTTTGATATTTACTATATCTAATAGTTGTTACATTTTACTTCAATTAATTTCTCAACTTAATATCATTAACCTGTCTAAGATTTTGTTTCACTTATAAATGAATCTTTATTATGTCTTAATTTAATAAATCCTATGTTAAATTCAATAGTTTATTCGATGTTATATTTTATTTGGAAATATTATTCTTCTTCACTAAAATAATTTCTAAAATAAACCCATCTTTCTCACTGATTTCCCACTTGATCTAGAAACTGTACTATTACTTTATGATATATAACTAAAAATTTCTTGGACACCTTAATTAGCATGTGACACGGATATTATGTCTTGAGTAGCACGTGGATTTGTCGTGCAAAGTGAGATGGAAATATGTTGACACAAGGTGCCATGTGTTAAAGGTTTGAAAATTGTGATTATGAATTGGGATTGTTGGAATTGTGTATTAGAAACGATTCAATTGGTTGAGTTAACATCGTTTTCCCTACTTGAACTCATGTATGCTTTATCCGGACCCCAACTATGTTATTGTTTAATTACTTGGTTAATTATCGTTGTCATTCGTGTTTTCCTCTTATCGTTATTACTGTTTGCAATTTGATATTTTTCTGCTATTGGTATTACTCTGATAGTCCTCTCTTGTTAGATTTAAGTCATATCCTGCAGGTTATATATTCGGTAGTGTCTTGACCTGGCCTCGTCACTACTCTACCGAGGTTAGGCTTGATACTTACTGGGTACCACCGTGGTGTACTTATACTGCACTTCTGCACATCTTTTTGTGCAGAACCAGGTACTTCGGATCGGGTTCGTTTTGAGACTTATGCTTGGTATGGCTCGAGACTTCAAGGTACACCTGCTGGGCGTTCGCAGGCACCGAATTCACCTTCTGTTGTATTTATTTCCATTGTTTCCTTTTGTTCCGGAACAGTGATGTATTCATTATGTATAACTACTCCTAGAAAGGCTTATGACTTGTACTACCGGTTTTGGGATTATAAATTATACAGAGATTTCTATTTCCAAATTGTTCGATGTTGGCAAATATTGTCGTTATTTCTGTTAATGTTAGGCTTACCTAGTTTTAGAGACTAGGTGCCATCACGACTCATTCGGAGGGATTTTGGATCGTGACAGTGATCAAAATGTTGGGTATTTGTGATTTGGGGGG
>NW_017673577.1:25535-63231 GCF_001879085.1 Nicotiana attenuata
AAAGTAGCATAAAAAAATATTATCTACTTTCTAAACAAACACTAGAAAATATTTTCCGAAAAAAGTTTTTTACTCATCAACCAAACAAGGAAAAATAAGTGATAAAACCATTCATTTTCGTGGAAAATATTATTTTCCTTCCTACCGAACACACCCTAATAGTTGGTTTTCTCTCTTACTTGCTGCATTATCAATCTCATTTTATTACTAATGGGAGTCGTGTAATTCTATAATTTTTATATCTTAAAAAAAAGGGTCAACCTAAGCATCATTTTGCTGGATTTATGCTTTCTTTTCTTCTCCTAATTTAACTTAAAATCAGGGTTTAGTACTGATAGTAATAACAATGAATCACTCTATTTAGAGCTTAGAGGTGATGATAAGCTACAATAATTAACGTAATTAAAGTAGAGTTTGCATGGCAATCCGTTAATGGGTGATATATTTAATTTACATGGCGAAAAGGCTATTTTGCTTACTATTGTTTTGGCGCGTGAAGCTAAGTGCTTTACCTTTTTTTATTATTTAGCAATCATTTTTATCATGATGTCTACTGTACTTTAATATGAAAAGAACGATATCTTTTTTTTTTAATAGAAATATATAATAAAATAAAACATCCATACTTGCTGGAACTCTGACCTGTCTTCACTTTCTTAAACGTTTATTCCTTTCTGGCCCTAGACAGAAAATTCAAAATCTCCATCATACAAGGACTAAAAATTAACGGTATATATATATATATATATATATATATATATATATATATATATATATATATATACTAGAGAGACAATAAACAACATAAAGCCGGAAGCAAACAACAATAAAATTCAATGTAATTTCATAAGTGTCGGTATGAAAAAAATAATATATATGCAGATCTTACCCTTATCTAGTAAAAGTAGAGAAGTTGTTTTCGATAACATAAAATCTGAAGGCATTCATTTAATTCCGGAATGTGGTTTTTTTCTTATCACTTTGGTTGAACTCATCACAGAATTGGAATTAATAATCTAAAAGCCACACAAAAGTATTAACCATTAAAAATATTTCCCATATATGTAATGTAAGAGATAAATATGAGGAAATAATTATAGGAGAGATTTAGCGAAACATATCTCACAATGGTTTGTTATCTTTTGGTAAATTAATTTAATTTGTGATCCTTCCTATTGTCCGTTAGATGTATTTGCCGAACAATCCATAGCACCTGTTGTTCGACAAAATATTGTAGGATAATTCTTTAGCATAAAAAGACAAATAATTGTCTTAACCCAATGACCCCACACTTGTTATACTTTTTTGAGTGTAAAAGATAACAAGCTTAATAATCCTTTTTTTTTTTAAATTGTTTTTTCACATTTTACATTGAACATATCTCAATCCTGACATTTAGTATGGGATAAAATTGGTTTATAATAAATGGTCGAATGATAGCATGACACATGGAACCGAAGACAGATAACATGCAAGTCAAGTAACAACTAGTACTGCAAACAACAACTGCAATCGGCATCAGGTAAATCCCGAAGGGATAGTGGCCAACGGGAGCAGATCGAGTGATTACCATCGGATAACATTCAACGAGAGAATATTTTTTAACATTAAATGAGCAACCATTATAGAGAATATTTGCATTCGTGGTCTGCCGTTACGTATTCATCAATGACTCCTTTATTATCATTTAAGTGTGGCTTGATCTTGATCATGGTTCCCTAGGTATAGCTATAAATAGTAGGCTCAACATCCATTGCAAGGGAAGGAAAATTCTTGGCAAAACATATGCTATATTTCACTTTCGGTCTCAATTAAACGACTTTATTTGCTCTTTTATATGGCTTTCATTTCTGTCCCCGGAGACATTACGCTCGGAGCCAGGCTTCTCATCTTCTTCAATTTCAATTGCTAAGTCTTATTTTTAGTCTTATTTCTTTATCATTTTGGGATCAAATTAGTTCGTTTATCTATAAACCACGTAACAAATTTAATTATACCATTTTACAGGTAAACAGTTTAGCGCCTACCATGGGGCTTAGATAGTTGCGTAATTGCTTTGATCCTTACGTTTGATACTAACGTGTTTAGCAAGAAATCAAAAATGGAAACTAATGATGTCAACATCACACACAACATTGAAGAACACACAGATTTCCCTCAACAAGAAGACTCGATCAGTGACACCCGCAATGAAGAAGCAACCCTGGTTTGTGAAGGGCAATACCCCCGGCATGTGCGAGAGCCCACTCCCGATGATGCGTAAGAGGAACATGTCGTGGAAACGGTGAAAATCTAAAGAGAACAACAGAAAGCAATCATGAGTCACCTCTCAAGGCAGGACCGGGTGATGACAGAGTTGAAACAAGCATTGTCAGGCACTTCCAATAATGCAAACGGAAGGGGTACGGTTCCTCTCGGCGTTCCTGCAAATAAACGGCTCAAAAGTCGAAAATAACAGCACAAGGGGTGAGCTCGGTTTTGATGGTGCCGGGAGGACCGTTAGCGGATCTGGTAATGACAACGGGAATGATCCCGTCAAAACTGAGCTGATGAGGTTTATGAGGGAAATGAACGAAAAAATGGATCAAAATGCGAAGGAGTTCGACGCTCGGATGGATCGGATACCAGGCATACCACCAATACTAATAGGCCTAGATTCAAAAAAATACACACAATTGCCGTTTAAACTGAGAGCAACTGTCACGATCCAAAATACACTAGTCGTGATGGAACCAAACCGTCAGCCAATTAAGAGTAAATACAATTCTAATTAAATAAAAGTGATCAACAAATGATATATCTAGATTCCATACAATATCCCAAGGATTGGTAGTACAAGTCATGAGCTTCTAAGACTTAGAATTTACAAAAGTCGGTACGAAATAACTACATCATATGTTCGAAGTCTACATAAATAGATTAGCAATATTTAGAGCTTCCAAGGACAAATGGCAGCTATAGCTGGAACGCACGTACACTTTCGATGCCAGCTCCCGCCTTACACAGCAACTCTAGCTCCAAAATCTGCACGCAAGGTGCAGAAGTGTAGTATGAGTACAACCGACCCCATATACCTAGTTAGTATCTTGTCTAACCTCGGTGAAGTAGTATGAGGCTTTTTAGTTAAAAGATACTCACTGATATAACCTGTGTAGTAGACTAGCAATAGAACAATACTAGAACATAACATGAAAGAGTACAAAAAACAAATATGCGAAGCAGTAAATGATTACTAGAAGAAATTATGGTAGTAAATTCATAACTTTCATAATGTAAAAAATGTACTCAAGATATCAAATCAAATGGCACGATAACACCCTTCGTGCATTTATCTTATCCTCACCAAATATAAGAATATAAGTCAAATTAATTTGCACGACAACACTCTTCGTACATCTATCTTTTCTTCACAAAGCATATGTATAACACTACCAACCAGGTGAAAGAAATGCCAATAACAATAACGATAAAATGGAAGATACACAGGTAGCAATAACGAACAACGCATTGCATATGGGCAATAGTAACAGACTAGATAGGAGGCATAGAAGTAATAATAGCATTTAAGATAGAGGGACATAAATTTCACTAGCTAACATGGTAAATATAACAACTACGAAGGAAATCATGATCTTTCTAAACTAAACAAATAGAAGGCATGATTAACTAACATGGTAGAAGGTTTATACAAAAGTGCAACAAATGAGAACGACATAGATGTAGATATGACAAACAAGAAGTAAGGCATGATATTTGGAAGTTAAATAAATAGAAGGCATGGACAACATAATAAAAATTGAGATAGATGACAAAGACAGAACAACAACGTCAAGTCACATAGAAAACAAAGATGCAACAATAACAACTCAAGATAAAATCATGAATGTATACACAAGGAAAAGATAACACAACATAATGCACGTCTCTCGTCCTCGCATGCACGGAAACATTCTTCGTTCCATGAACACATAATAATATAAAAATAACGGCACGACATCACCGTTCGTGCTTTTAATCTCATCCTCACATGCTAATGTAAATAAAATGGTGCGGCATCACCCTTCGTGCTTTTACTCTCATCCTCACATGATAATATAAATGAAATGGCGTGGCATCACCCTTAGTGCTTCTACTCTCATCCACACATGATAATGTAAATAAAATAGCACAACATCACCCTTTTGTTTTACCCTCTTCCTCACATGATAATGTATATGAAATGACATGGCATATCCCTTTGTGCTTTGTACTCTTCCTTACTAAGCACATGTATATCAATAACCAGCAAGGTAGGAAGCATGAGTAACATCAAGGAGAGTGATTAATCGAATATTCCAAATGAACATCAATCACAGCTTTCAAGCCAACAACAATTCAACAAACCTCAAGAACCTTATTGTTCAAGTAGTTCAACAATTCTAAAAAATGATCTTCTACTCAAGTATAGAATCCAATTTCTTAAAAATAAAGGATGTGATGATATATTTGTGATAAAGTATAATGACGACCATATTTAGCACCTCAATAATTTCACAAAAGCTCGTCAAATTTTAATCAAATTATAATAAGCTAAATCATAAATTCTAGCATTTAACTTCATATTCTTTGAAATCTAGAAGCCATCTAAGATATGAAGCAAGAAAGTCACATAATTCTACAAGGCACAATTAATCGTATAATTTATCTCCGAGCATGATTAACCCTGGCACATGTATATACGCTTGTGATCTCATTTATGCATCACCCCCGCATGTAGCAAACAGTATGAATTAGTAGAAAAAATTCCCCCAGTAAAGTTAGGCAAGGCACTTACTTCAATCAAGACAAATTGATACACTAGAAGCGCCATCCCGCTCAAATCATCCTCTGAACGGCTCAAAACTAGCCAAAAGCAACTCAAAATCATCAAATAATGCCATGGCAAGCAAACTCAGTCGATACAGGTCGAAGTTTTACACATTTACTCAAAGTAAACCAAAAAGTCAAACCCGTGCCCGCACCTAGAAACGTGACAAAACTCACAAAATCCGACAATCCATTCAATTACAAGTCCAACTATACTAGTTTTACTCAATTGTGACTCCGAATCGATATTCAAAACTCAAAAATTCACTTTAGGAAAGTTTAGACCCCCCCCCCCCCTTTCTCTTTTGAAATCATCAATCAAATGCCAAAAATGAAGATGAAATCACGTAATATAATCAAAACATAGTACAAAACACTTACTCCAATCCATGTGGTGAAAATCCTCTCCAAAATCGTCCAAATCGGAGCTCCAAAATCATGTGACAAAAAGTGACTAAATTTTGGAATAAATAAAAAATGCAGTAGTTGATATAGCTCGAATCAGATCCTAGATAACCTCGAAACTCACATTTGATAAGCACAACATAATTTTTGCAAGATTACACTCAAGATAACATTTTAAATCACCCAATTTGGCCTTAAAATGAGGGAGATATGATATTTTGAAGGTTTAAAGGAAGCATGAAAATTTAAAAAACAAAAATGACATTTTTGTAATTATTTTACACCAGAAAATCAACAACAAAAGAATCCTCGTTTTAGTACGCAAAACTCATTCGAAACCTCACGGACACAAACTATATATGCATTTTAATTTTAAAACACCCCTACGAAACTGCTCGCACACTAAAAACACCGAAAAGAGTTCATCTTGACCCGATATTGACCATGGTCAAACTCCAAATCTTTAACTTAACTAGTTTTTCAACCAATGATCCAAAACACACCCGAGCCCCTCGGGATCCCATTCAATCATACCAACAAGTACGAATATATTGTTCAAAATTATCCTAAGCCTCAAAACACCCACGGGAACATCACATCAAAGAATCGAGGCTCAAACCGAATAGAATTTCTCTTAAGTTGTCAAAAATCTTCATTCTTTAAAAAGAGTGTCCGAATCACTGTTAAACACTTTGGATTACTTCTAAATTTTGCACACAAGTTCAATTCAACTATATATACCTATCCAAAGTCTCGGGACACAAATTGGTGTCCAATAACATCAAAGTCAACTCTTGGTCAAACTTATGAACTTTTAAGTTCTTCAAATTGCCAACTTTCGACAATTAGTGTCGATCCTTCTAAAAACCTCCAAAATCAAATTCGAACATATGTACAAGTTCGAAATCATCATATGAGCCTATGAGCATCATAAAAACTCGATTCCGAGCCCGTTTACCCAAAAGTCAAACCTTGGTCAACTCTTCCAACTTAAAGCTTCCAAATCAAGAGTCATTATTCCAAATCAATACCGAATCACTCGAAAATTAAAACCGACCATACGCGCAAGTTATAATACGTCATATGAAGATACTTAAATTCTCAAATCACCGAACGTAACACTAAAGCTCAAAACGACCGATCGGATCATTACATTCTCTCCCACTTAAACATACGTTCGTCCTCGTGTGCCAAGAGTCAATCCAAAGCCATCAAATCACTGTGTAAACTCACCTTGGACGAACCCGGGGGTGATCCCACGTCACCCCAATCCATATGAGCCTGTCAACGCAACATAACCGAAGATCCTTACTTCAACCTTAGTCTGTAAACCTTAGAACCAAATTTCCAATATTCAGAATTCATTACAAGACTTGAATCTTGCATCTAGATTGTATAAGTCAGAACAAACTGTATCAAGACATAACCATAAACCCAAGATGTAATCACATGATATACCACATAACATGCATACTTGTAGCTATAATTTCCAATCACAGTAGCTGCCCAAAAGACAAATCTAGCACCGGTAGTAAACCTCATGTCAAATAAAACCTCGTTCAAAACCTTCGTACACTGCTAATGATGAAAGAAACACGCAGAAACTCATAACCACTCATCAGATCAACAAATCAAGAAGCTCACTCGTCATACAAGGACCATTGCCCAATTCTGAGAGAATATACGGTTATCATTCTCCCAAACATTCCTTATCCTAATACGATAGTGCAAATCTCAGGTCTAAAAACCTCATCTCTGCCCGTAAAAGTAGCCCAACCGAGAAGGCACACCAAAAGTCATATGAAGCCCCCACACAATGCGGTTTCATACACCAAACAAGTAAAAATTCAAACATGACAGATAATAGTAAAAAAGTTAAATAAGAAAGCTACCGAGCAAGTTAAACAAGCGGGGTAATATTAATATCTTCCTATGAACTATTTCCAACAAAGTAGAAGCAAAATGCATGAAATAAGCATAAGGAATTACATCTCATCTGTACTGTTGCGTCACGCAACCCAGTCCAATCATATCAATCCATATAGGGTGTCCATCGAGCCAAAATGCTTGGGCTCACTAATCACATGTGCGTCAACATCAAGCACGATAGACTGCATATAATTGTGGGAAGATGATTAGGCACATACAATACTGAAAACGATAAGCACAACTGGTGCAATAAGCAAATCAACATCACGAGGTCTATCTCGCCCATAACGCCATAAGGTCTAAACGGAATTACAATATGCATGCGAATAATCATGTAACCCTCGCAACCCATCATAACATAAGAGAGAAACACATAACATAGACCAAGTCGCGAATAACATCCATTCCACCTGATGATATACCTGTGGTAATAGTTTCTCTAGAGAAAGCAAGTTCGACCCGATATGGAATACACATTCTCATTAGGCTCACAAATAACCCCCAAACCAAATTCCGATAATTCCTAAATAGGTAAATATTCTTCCAAAAGTCCATAGCAAGTTATCCATAACACATACCATTAGTTATCCAATCCTCAACATTTTATCACAATTCGCAATCAAGGTATAGTCTGCCTATGACAACATCCAGTCTCTGAACCTCATGAATACCAGAATCTCCATATACGATCTCAACACCGCTACTCAAATGGCCGATATGTCACTCGTACTCCATCATCTTACAGAAAAATACCCACAAGTCAGCACACAATGTACCTGCCACATGCGCACTTTCCTTCGAAGACATCAAATAGTGCCAGCATTCATTTAAACAACTAAAATCGTTCGTATCATCAAGAACTCATATCCTTCCCTTCAAAACTAAACCGCAACCTTGAACTCGCAACTTTCAACCCCACACAGTGTACCGTCACTAACATGCTAACTCGTGAAAATACAAAAATCTCCTAATCAACTCTGAACCATAAGAAAGTTGAACACCTCATCAACCGAGAACCTTTAATTAAACTCAATCCAGGAGAGTATTACCACACACAATATATCTTCTGTACCTATATAAAACATCAACTCCGGGCCGTGTCCATAACCATGGTGCATTCTTCGAAACTCATTAACATATAATCAAGTCATCAGAACTGATCTCCTCTAACTCAATTGAGTCATAGACTACCAACCCGATAGTAACTCAATCTGATATGCTCACTCTAAAGAAACCTTCTGCGAATCTAAAGTTGTTTCTTGAATCTCTCGAATATTGCCATGTAGAATCATTCTTGATAAAGAAATACCACAGATCCAATGACCATTCACCACCGATCTCAATCCTTATTCATCCACAGATTCAAGAGTCCTTAAATGCCACATATGATCTGTAACTCATTAGAACCTTCTCGATAAACACTCACCTCACTCTAATATTCAATACAAAGCCAATACACACTAAGCAACCCGCGCTTCACCAACACATGGCTATCCAAAACATAACAAGCAATCCCTCATCCCGGAAACTGATACAACGTATGATCCTATAATCCGATCATCGATAACAGACTCCCCCACTTAGCTAGCAGCCATAGAACACATCGTCGGTAATCCATAGTATCATATCTTCATAGCTGTCCCGATCGCGCACTACGAATCAACTGAATACTTCATAAATGCAGGTAATACTGGTCGCTAACACTCTGAAGGCTCTGCCAAGTACACACCCAATCCTTGCAATAGTCAAGCAAACTTCCCCCAAATGCTCTGAAATAATAATATGTATTCCACCAAATGAAAACCTCATACGAAACACGAGATCCAAACTCATCACACAGGAGATAACCCCTACTCGTACTCAAATCAACACCTTACCATGAACCCACAATAATCACAAAAACTAGGCCACTAGCCAGTCTTCCCAAGTCCGAGCTTACCAAACAGATATAAGAATCCGCTTCATACCATAAATGAACGATTGAAAGATCTATCACTGTATCTGCTCCCAAGACTAGACATCACACTACAACGATAATCAAGCATCCATAGCCCTTCATAATCCATTCGCAACATTACAACCGTCGGCGCATAGCTGATACCGAGTGTGCAACCTCGCATACGAGTGAATAAAAAGAAATCAAATATATAGGCGCCAAGATGAAATAAAGTCGCACAATGAGGAAAGAAAGAAGGGAAGTTTCCTAGATTCCATGTAGCCTCTCGAAGATAGGTATGGACGTCATCATACCAATCCGAAAGACTCTACTAGGCACTTGCTCATGACTCGTAGAACCTATGAACCTAGTGCTCCGATACCACTTATCATGACCCAAAATACACTAGTCGTGATGGTACCTGATCGCGGCCGTCTCAACACTACACAATGGTAGGAAGAGTGGGTAGCAATAACTAATACCCGAATAGCGGATCGGGGTCGAATTTCCACAGGGAGCTTGGAATGGAGTTGTATTACCGGTTTAGTTTAGAATTGCGTTTGTACTTCTAATTGCACTCCTAACATTTTTGGGGGTTTTTATATTTAAAACTACTATTGTAATCTAAGGATTACAGCTAAATTATGCTAAGGAAATATTGCTAAGTTGTGCTTAATATAGGAAAAGGGCACAAGGGTTGTGACACTACCTAGGTGGCTAGCTAACGGGTAGAAGCTACTAAGGGGAGATTGATAAATCTGGGTTTAGTGCTATAGCTGTTACACAATTGCACTCATTCTCACACCTCTCGGTAGAGAGAACGATTTTGCCCAATTGACTCTCTCGAGACCAATTAGGTAGGCCAATTAGACCGGGCAACTAGGGCTCAAGTAGGGTAGTTACTCTTTCGAGGTTTAACCCGTTAATTGGGACTACCATTCTCATGGGTCCATCCCAATTCCTTGTTGGGTTAACTTTTAGGGTCATATGACTCTCTCTCTCTCAAGAAGAGTTAGACCCACTAAGCTTGAATTCATGTTTGCAACCACAAATTCTAAATTGAAACACAAAATCAACCCAAATAACAAATACCCAATCTCAATCTCACCCTAGAATGTAACACCCATTAACTACCCACATTAGGGTTGAGCCACAACCCTAGCTAATGGGTTTAGCTAGACATAATTAAAGAAGAAACAGTAGAAATAGATGATGAAATGAACATAATAATTGATTACTACTTAAAATCTATGATATTCAAGAGTAAAATTGCCAAAATAGGCTACAAAATACTTCTCACGAGTGCAGCTCTCGTTCAGCAGCTAAAACATGACCTAAAAATGTCAAAAAGATCTATTTATACCGAGCTAGAAAATCTGGATAAAAATGCCCCTGCAGGGTAGGCGCGGACCGCGCAAAAAGGGAGCGCGACCGCATTGGCTCTTGGACTCTTGAACTCTGTTCTCTGAAGTTGGGACCGCGGACCGCGCAGAAATGGAGCGCGGCCGCATTTCAGGACGGGCGCGGACCGCGTAGAACTGGAGCGCGGCCGCATGGCAGTACTTTTGCAAAAGCACCATCTCTCTGAATCTCATCTACGCGGACCGCGTAAAAAGGAGCGCGGACCGCACAGATTGCCCTTGAATGACCCAGTCTCTGAATCTCCTAGCGCGGCCGCGTGGCAAAATAGTGCGATCCACGCTAGGTCTTCTTGTTCCCCACTTCAATTGGTCTTTGACACTTGGCAGGTGTCACTCCGTTTTGAGCCGATCTTTGACATTTGTCATCTTGTCGCTCAAAGCTGCAATCAAGCGCAACTTGTAAAGATTTTGGGATTATTTTGTGGCAATTCATAACAAAAGCAATAGCAAGTAAGGGTATAATCATGTTAAAATCCTAACTTATCAACTCCCCCAAACTTAAACCTTTGCTTGTCCTCAAGCAAACAAAATAAGACCTACCCCAAAAGAGCAATCCAAGAATTTCCAGCTATCCTAAATTCCCTCAACAAGCATCAATTGGGACTAACAATTTCCCTCAATACGAATGCATCATTAACACATTTTAGACTTTTGAAAACTATGGATCAAGTGTGCCACAAGAGCATCAAGGGTTGACACATTTCATCAAAGAGCTTTTCTCAAATACCTTGGTCACTGTGGAACCCAAACTCAAACATCCTCAACTCTCCCTAAGTGAACCTCACCTTTTAGAGTAGTGACACACAAACCGAGGTTGATGGGATTTTCACTCAATTCTCTCAAAAAGAAGGTCGCAAATCTGGCTCTAGGTACCATATGCTTGCCCCTTATGTAAGTATCCACTAATGTAGGTTCCGTTCAACTCAAGATCATATAGGGTTTTGTGGAGTCATTGTAAAGGCTTTTGGGCAAGGTTAGGACATGTTTTTGTTCAAGTGGGTTCAATCTTCCCTTAAGCACTTCTTTTGATTCATTTTGGCACACTTTTCTTGACTCATTTGAGTATTTACTTCTTTTTCATGGGGTTAGAGAGACACAATGTCACTCTTTCTTATGCAATTCAACACATTTCTCCTTTTTCTGCTTTTTCCACTCCCCTTTTCACCTTTGTTTTCTTTGAATCCCCTTTTTGACCTTATTCACTTTGGTCTTTCTTTTTTTTTTCTTGTCTTTTCTTCCTTTTTCATTGCCTTTCTTTTCTTTTGCTTTTGTACCTTTTACCACATTGTTTCCTTTCTTTCCTCTCCCCCCAAACTTAGACATTTGTCATTTACTCAAGGGAAGATGTGGGTGCCAAGAGAGGGTCTCATTGAAAACGGGTATAGGCTTGTAGTTTTGGTTCTTGAAAGAAGGAAGTTTAAGGCTCAAAAGAGTTAACTAGGGAATCATTTCATTGGTAGGCTATGGAGTTGTTCAAATTAGCATTTGGATCAAGGAGAGCCTATAATCACTTCTCAAGTCAAATTTCACCTAGGATTTCGCCTCAACAGACATTCGGGGCAAGTTCTAGACCATCGGCTCGGGACTTGGACTCACAATTCTAATTCTCACCACACACCCTCAAGGATTGCTAAAGACATCGAGTCGAGGACCCACAACGACCTTAGTTACGATTCAGGCGCACAATGGTTCAACAAGACCACATGATAATTGTTTGATCAACACAAGAGTCTCAAGGCCACGACTTTCACCATCCTAAGCACAACATTATGTCTTTGACCATGGGATCAAAGGCAAATGTGTTAGGCCCAAGTGAAGCTTTGCCTGAGGTACCCTTAACTATGCAAAATCAAAAGAAAAAAAAATCAAAAACGGACTCAAACCCTTAAGAAGGTTGTCACGCCATCCATCATTGGGAAGAGCCACCCGGTTCGCACAACACTCTACCCTTGGAAAGAACCGTGGCATTAAGAAAACCAAGGGCTTATTGACAACGCCAAAACCAAAACAAAAGGCTACGAGCCTAAATACCAAGCTAAAAACGAAAAATTTTAACGAAAATAGAAAAACCGAATGAATATGTACAATGGGGAGTAGAATATACAACGGGGATGAATATATACATAAAGTAGAGAAGTAGCCAAAATTAGCAGTTATATACAGGCCAACTATCAAATCTAAAACATAGACTAAAAGTCAAATATATACAATCATCCAAATGTATCAAAAATCAAAACAGTAGGGCGCACCCCCACGAATAAGAGCTGGCATTGTCCCCAATGCCAACTACCAAAATAAGCATAAAAATAGAGAAAGGATATAGAATGGCTCCTCAAGCCTGATCCGGCTGCATGGGCTAATCAGTGGTCCCCTGGTCCTCTGTACTGGCAGGAACCTTAGACTGGTTCCCGGCCTGCTGCTACTCTGCTGCTGGGATAGGGGCCGGGTCATGGACCGACTGAACATCTGTGGAGTAGTGGAGGTACCCTCCTGAACCTGTGCCACCTCTATCACAACACCCTCAATGCTAGGAAGCTTCCTCTTCTTCCTTAGGTGCCTAGGCTCCTCCTCTTGATGTGGCTGTGCTGCTGCTGGATCTAGAGCTGGATCCCCCAATAGCAAGTCTAATGGCATCTAGTCTGCCAAAAGCTTGTCCACATCTGCTCGCAGCTTCTTTACCGACTCCCGAGACGCCCTCGACTTTCTCATTTTCTTATGTTTCTTTGCAAGCTCCTTCAAAGCCTTGCCATGTGAGGCTACCGACGTAGTCAAGGTGGCCTGGGTCTCCAAAATCTTCTCCTGGTTGGCCAGGAGCTTCTTCAATGTCTCCTCAATGGAAGGAGGAATCTGAGCAATGGCTGGTGCTGAATGTGCGTCAACTGTAGTAGCCAAAGTGGACAACTTGGATGTCGCTGCTGACATCCAATTGTTTAGACTGGCTAAAGACTGACTGAGCTGGTGGGCAGTGAACCGATGAGTCTTTGAAACAGGAACTGTCGGGTCAGTTGAAGTAGAAGGACCTGGGGGTAAGGTCTCACTGGTGGAAGTGGTCGGGATGGAGGATGGTCCAATAGAAGGCTCTACTGCAACTGGCTCCTCAGACTGGCCAGTTGGGGCAGAGGTGGGTGGCTGGTACTTTTTGGATTTTGGATTGTTTGAACCCAATTGGCTATACCAAGAATAGGGGGCCACCGGCTTTGTCTTGACATCAAATCGCTTTTTCTTCACCTCCAAATCCCTAAAGTACATGGACAGAGTGTTCGGGAAGGGGTAGTTTGTGTTGGTCTCCTGTCCGACTGTAGAGATCACTCTCGAGATGATGTTGCCCACATTGAGAGGAAGCCCGGCCATGATAGATGCCACAAGAACAGCCCGGGCGAGAGGAACTGAGTGATCATGTGTGGAGGGATCAAGTCTACTAAAAACGAATGTCAACCAACCCTTTGCCTCAAAATTAAATGTGTTCCGTAGAATCTTCTCCCCTGCCTTCAACCATTTTGGAATAGTGCCCGGGGCTGCCAAGTACTCGGCCAACCAGGAACGCACCTCCTCACCCATTGCTAGCTTCGCCAAGTATTCTGTTTCATCCTCCTCTTTGAACCCCAAATATTCATTCAAGGACTTCCCATCAAAAACCACCATT
The DNA here is from genome assembly GCF_001879085.1 of Nicotiana attenuata. NCBI lineage: Eukaryota > Viridiplantae > Streptophyta > Magnoliopsida > Solanales > Solanaceae > Nicotiana > Nicotiana attenuata. Next base: position 39,715 of record NW_017673577.1, read on the forward strand.
TTATCCCGCACCTTCGTCGCCTTTGTGTCCTTAACCACATGAGAAACATTGCAATAGAACTCTTTTACCGTATGCTCATTGGCATCAATACACATCTCCTAAAGCCCCAGCCATCTCTAGTACGGAATTGCTCTTGCACCTTTGGGTTGATAGGTAGAAGATCACTGTCAATGAATTGTCTCTCCGGGATCAATTTCCTCACGGGCCACCACTCTCTAAATTTGTGGAATGCTATCTCACTCACAAATCTGTCTGCCCAGGCTTCAGGTTTTCTGGTTCGATCAACTCCCCCGACTTGAGGCTCACCTCCCTCACCATATCCTGCACTCTCCCCAGATAATGAAGTTGTGGGGGAGGTGGAGTATTGTTCCTCACTTCTTTCTACGGACTCATCAAACGAATCCGAAATTACATTGACTGGTCTCTTACAGGTGGGTGAAGGTGGAGGAGTGTCATGTAATTGGAATGGGTCAGAGGTGTGAGTGGGGGCTGATTCTGAGGTGATTCTCCGGGAGGGTGCATACTCACTCCCCGAAGAGTGGGAGGCAGCCCTATCAGCAGCCCATATCAGCTTGCGGGTCTTTTTAATGTTTGTCCGGGCCTGGGGAGTGAGTTTAGCAATTCTTTTTCCCTTTCCCCCTCGGGAGGAACCACCTCTCCCGGGTTGTTGTTGTTCTATACCTCCTCGTTTCTTCACCATGATCTGCAAAAATACACGTCTAACATTGTTAGTTTAAGAACATGCAGTGAATTAGATGAGTTACACAGGAGGGGAAAACACAGGTAATTTGCATAACACAGAAACAGTACATAGGGGCGCGGACCGCGTAGGTCTGAAGCGCGGACCACGTAGAGCATATGCCCCTGGTGAAGCTCTCTGAATCCTACCAACGCGGTCCACACTGATATGGACCGCGGCCGCGCTGGGCCAGCACGGACCGCGCAAAAATGTGACGCGGCCGCGCTGGTTAAAGTAGGCACCACAGAAGAAACTACGCGGACCGCGCAAAAATGATGCGCGGCCGCGCTGGGCCATTTAAATGAACTGAACTAGGGTTTAGCATTTTGGTCCATTTTTCATCAAATCTTTGGGTCCTAGTTGTCCCTACTCAATTACTCATGTTGAAGTTCATGCCCAATGTTCAAGATAAACACAAAAATGCTAAGCTAATCATTAAACCTAAGAAAAATGAGAAGAAAATAAGAAGTTATACTATTGGGAAGCAAGCACAATAATCAAAAATTAATACTATGAATGAAATTAGCAAGGAATGTTACCAGGTGTTGTGAAGATTCAACTATTTGAAGCAAAGGTCTCAGTGAATAGTAAAAATTTAAGCCCAGGAAGTCAAAGTGCGTAAAGGGTAAAATGAGGCCTAGGGTCTCTATTTATAGGAAAACTGTGGGACCCATCACTTACCTACCAGCGCGGCTGAGCAAAAATGGACGCGGACCGCGCTGGATTTTATTCCTTCACATTGAGACGAGCTGCCCATGCGGACCGCACTGTTTTGATACGCGGACGCGTGGGAAACTTCAGAGAGCATGACATTTGGGCCTTCCCAGCGTGGACCGCACAAAAGTGCTCCGCGGCCGCGCTGGAAACTTTAGAGACTCAACACCCTATTGTACCAGCCTACGTGGACCGCACTGCTTTGTAGAGCGGCCGCGTTGGCAAACTTCAGAGACCTGACATTTTTGTTTTGCACTGGTTCAACATTATCCCTGCAACATCTCACAAACCATTAGCTCAAAAATCCTAGTCTATAAAGAAAATCAACGAAATAGAAAAAGACATGGGTTGCCTCCCAAGAAGCGCCTGATTTAACGTCGCGGCACGACGCATGCTACCATCTCATCATTTCAAATGAAGGAGTGCCACCACGTGGCTGTCATCAATCTTCCCCAAGTAATGCTTCACGCGATGCCCATTAACCCGGAATACCTCACCATTTTCGTTTTTGAGATCAAGAGCACCAAAAGGAGTCACAAATACCACTCAAAAGGGCCACTCCACTTAGACTTGAGTTTGCCCGGAAATAACCTCAACCGGGAGTTGAAAAGAAGAACCATATCACCAACCTTGAATTCCTTTCCCCGAGCATATTTGTTGTGAAGGTACTTCATCTTGTCCTTGTACAAAGACGAGCTGGAGTAGGCATGAAATCTAAACTCATCAAGCTCATTCAATTGCTCCACTCGGAGATTGGCTGCAACATCCCATTCCAAGTTCAACTTCCTCAATGCCCACATAGCCTTGTGCTCAAGTTCCACCGGAAGATGGCAAGCTTTACCAAACACCAACCGATACGGAGACATACCAATTGGAGTCTTGTAAGCCGTCCGATAAGCCCAAAGAGCATCATCCAATTTCTTCGACCAATCGGTCCTATTAGCATTCACCGTTTTGGACAAAATACTCTTTATCTCCCGATTTGAGACTTCCACTTGTCCGCTAGCTTGTGGATGATAGGGGGTGGTCACTTTGTGGTTAACTCCATACTTAGCAAGCAATGAAAGCCTTGTTGCAAAAATGGGACCCCCCCCCTCCCTCCCCCCCGTGATGGCCACCATAGGGAGAAGAGTGACAAGCCTCCACTATGCTCATTTGTTCACTTTCCGGTACACATCTTCTTATCACTCCATCCGTGCAAATTCTAAACAAATACGGATCATCCCAATAGAAATCCAAACTATCCCGCTTGAGTTTCTTCCTTTGGTTGGAAGAGAGCTCACACGGGACGTTACCAGTCACAATGAAGTTGGCGATGTCCGCGAACCATGGCATTTCACACATAGAAACGGAAAGAAGCTGCTCGTCAGGGAACCTATCATTAATCTCAATACCATCACTTGGTCTCCCATCTTCCTCTAATCGGGACAAATGGTCTGCAACTTGATTCTCGCTTCCCTTTCTATCCACAATCTCTAAATCAAATTCCTGAAGGAGTAGCACCCACCTCATCAATCTTGCTTTCGAATCCTTCTTAGTCATCAAATACCGGAGGACTGCATGGTCCGTGTGTATGATCACCTTTGCTCCCATAAGGTAAGGTCGAAATTTCTCCATCGCGAACACAATAGCCAATAGCTCTTTTTCCGTCACTGTGTAGTTTCTTTGGGCCTCATTCAATCGTCTTGCTAGCATAATACACAGGATGGAACATTTTGTTGATCCTTTGGCCTAGCACCGCACCAACCGCTACATCACTCGCATCGCACATAAGTTCAAAAGGCAAATCCCAATTAGGTGCGGTGATGATAGGAGTTGTTGTCAACTTGTGTTCCAATAGCTCAAAAGACTCCATGCACTTCTCATCAAAGATAAACTTGACATCCTTTTCTAACAATTTGCAAAGCGGGTTCACAATTTTTGAAAAATCTTTAATGAATCGCCGGTAGAACCCGGCATGACCAAGAAAACTCCTCACCCCTTTGACAGAAGTAGGGGGAGGGAGCCTTGAGATAACCTCTATTTTTGCCTTATCAACTTCAATTCCTTGCCTTGAGATTTTGTGACCCAATACAATTCCCTCTTGCACCATAAAGTGACATTTCTCCCAGTTGAGCACAAGGTTGGTTTCTTCACATCTTGCCAAAACCCTATCCAAGTTCACCAAACATTCTTCAAATGAATCTCCCACCACGCTGAAGTCGTCCATGAATACCTCCAAGATATCCTCCACCATGTCGGTGAAAATTGCCATCATACATCTTTGGAAGGTCGTTGGGGCATTACATAGTCCGAATGGCATTCTCGAGAAAGCGAACGTGCCATAAGGACATGTAAAGGTTGTCTTCTCCTGATCCTCCGGGGCAATGAGAATTTGATTATACCCCGAGTAGCCATCTAGAAAACAATAAAAGGCCCGGCCCGCAAGACAATCGAGCATTTGGTCCAAGAATGGTAGTGGGAAATGATCTTTTCTTGTCACCTTATTCAGCTTTCTATAGTCCATACACACTCTCCAACCCGTAACTGTCCAAGTAGGAATCAACTCATTGTTGGCATTGGTCACTACCATCATTCCACCCTTCTTTGGCACACATTGGACCGGAGAGGTCCATGAACTATCCGAGATCGGGTAAACCACACCGGCGTCAAGCCACTTGATAACCTCTTTCTTTACTACTTCTTGCATCACCTCGTTGAGTCTCCTTTGATGTTCAAGAGATGGCCGTGCATCCTCCTCCAAGATGATCTTATGCATGCAAAATGCGGGGCTTATTCCCCTGATGTCCGCCAAAGTCCATCCTATTGCCCTTTTTCGCTTTTGAAGCACCTCCACAGTGGCCTCAACCTGCAAGTTAGTAAGGCAAGAAGAAAGAATAACTGGAAGAGTAGAATTAGAGCCCAAGAATTCATACCTGAGGTGTGGAGGAAGTGGTTTCAACTCCAACACCGGTGGCTCCTCAATTGATGGCTTGGTTGGCAGAGTTTTGCGATTTTCAAGATCCAAAGATAGTTTCCTAGGCTCATATGAATATGAACCCATTCCATGCAATGCATTCACGCACTCCACTCTACCGGCATCATCATTGACATCCATGTTAAGAAGCACGGCTTCAAGAGGATCTTCAACATTAATCAAGGCACTTGTGTCATCCACTATCACCGCCGTGACAATTTCCACAAATGACCACACCTCCGTACTATTGGGTTGTCTCATTGATTTGCACACATGAAATACCACCTTCTCATCACCCACATGGAATGTTAACTCCCCTGCTTCCACACCAACCAATGCCTTCCCCGTAGCGAGGAAAGGTCTTCCAAGAATAATAGGCACTTCGAAATCCACTTCGCAATCCAATATGACAAAGTCGGCCGGCAATATATATTTGTCCACCCGGACAAGCACATCGTCGATTATACCTAAAGGCCTCTTCATCGACCGGTCTGCCATTTGAAGTCTCATTGAGGTTGGCCTAGGTTGCCCAATTCCCAAAGTCTTAAAGACTGAGTACGACATCAGACTAATGCTAGCCCCCAAGTCACATAGGGCCTTAGCAAAGTCCGCACTTCCGATAGTGCAAGGAATAGTGAAAGCTCTAGGGTCTTCTAGTTTCGGGGCCATAGAATGCACAATCGCACTAACTTGGTGCGTCATCTTTATTGTTTCACACTTCATAGAACGCTTCTTGGTGACTAAATCCTTCATGAATTTCGCGTACCCAGGCATTTGTTCAAGTGCCTCCACTAAAGGAACATTGATTGTGAGGCTCTTCATCATGTCTATGAATTTCTTGAACTGATTGTCATTCTTTTGCTTTGCTAACCGCTGAGGATATGGTATAAGTGGTCTAGGCAAGGGTGCCTTGGCCTTGGGCACTGCCGGCTCGGGTATATCAATAATGTGTTCCCTAGACGGGTTCACGGCATCTTGAGTCTCTACCCCGGCCTCATCATCAATATCAATCCGCACATCATTTGTCACTATTGGTTCAACCACATTGTCAACATTCAAAGGTGCATCATCATCATGCAACTCAACTTCATCATTCACAACCTGATTCTTATCCAAGGCATGCACATCACCGCCTCTTCCACTCCTAGTTGTAACCGCCATCACATGATTGTTACCCCCCTTCGGGTTCACTACCGTATCACTTGGTAGCGCACCTTTTGGTCAGGTATTTCAAGCTTGAGAAATTTGTCCTATTTGCACCTCTAGGTTCCGGATAGACGTGTTATGTGAAGCCAATTGTTCGTCAGAATCTTGGCTTTTTCATCATCTGCTCGAACATCATCTCTATCCGTCCCATATCACTTCCGGAAGAACTAGGCCCTTGTGACTGAAAGGGGAGTGGATTGTTTGGTTGTTGGAACATGGGGGGCCTTTGAAAGCCTTTCCCCCTACCACCATTATTCCACCCTCCTTCATTGCTATTGTTGTTGTTCCAATTGTTGTTGTTCCCGTTCGAATTGCCTTGGTTATTACCTTGATTACCCCAATTGTTGTTTTTATTGTTATTGTTCCAATTATTACCACCTTGTTGTTGATTATTGTTATTCCAATTGCCGCCTCTTTGTTGATTGCCCCAATTGCCTTGGGGGCGCCATTGTTGATTCCCTTGATTTCCTATATTTCCTTGGTAGTTATTGACATATTGGCATTCCTCACTTTGATCATCAAAACACTCGTTCGAATAACCACCACCATCATTGTTGTTGTCAAACTGCTCACCATTACCTTGAGGTTATTTTTGCCCTCTTTGCCTCCTTTTTAGCATAGAAACATTCTCCATTGCATTGACTTGGCGCGGGTTTTGTACTTGTTGCAATTGCGCCTTCGCCAACTGATTCATTGTTGTTGTAAGTTCGGCAATAGCTTGGCCATGGTCACTCAACTCCTTGTGCAAATGGATGACCGTGGGGTCACCTTGGGGTACATTCGCTCGGCTTTGCCATGCCGAAGAGGTGTCAGCCATTTCATCAAGTACGTCACATGCCTCTTGGTAAGAAAGTTTCATAAAGTTCCCACCGGCCAATTGGTTCACAATGCACTGATTCGCGGTGTTGATGCCCCTATAGAAAGTCTGCTGGATCATCGCCTCAGTCATGTCGTTGTTAGGGCACTCCTTCACCATTGTTCTATATCGCTCCCAGATCTCATGCAATGGTTCCGTTGGCATTTGCTTGAAAGCTAGAATCTCGTCCCGAAGAGCCGCCATATGACTTGGAGAAAAGAACTTGGCAATAAATTTGTCCGCCAGTTCATCCCATGTGGTGATAGAATGATTTGGTAACCTTTCTAACCAGTCCAACGCTTTGCCCCGAAGAGAAAACGGGAAAAGCCTCAATCGCAACGCATCCTCTAACATGTTTGTTTGTTTGCTGCCCCAGCAAGTATCTACGAACCCCTTCAAGTGCTTGTATGCATTTTGGTCGGAGGCGCCCGTAAAATATCCCCTTTGATCGAGCAAGGTCAACATGACATTTGTGATTTGAAAGTTCCCCGCCCGGGTTCGGGGAGGAACGATGGCACTCGCGTACCCTTGATTAAGAAGAACTCTTGGGACTGCTCTTGGCGGTGGCGGAGGAGGGTCTGGAATAGGATTGTTGTCATTTGCGTGGGCTGGACGGCCCCTACGTGGAACTTGAGGTGGTATAACCTCTTCGGGCTCAAGATCCTCTACCTCCTCCCCCGCGTTCACGTCGCCAAGAGGGTCGTTTGCATTGAGAGCCATAGTACCTGAATGATTGATACAAATAGAATTAGTAACCAAGAAGGAAAGAGAAGCAAAACACAAGACTAACTAAGCCGATAGTCAACACCGTAAGCTCCCCGGCAACGGCGCCAAAAAGTTGATCGCGGCTGTCTCAACAGTACACAATGGTAGGAAGAGTGGGTAGCAATAACTAATACCCGAATAGCGGATCGGGGTCGAATTTCCACAGGGAGCTTTGAATGGAGTTGTATTACCGGTTTAGTTTAGAATTGCGTTTGTACTTCTAATTGCACTCCTAACATTTTTGGGGGTTTTTATATTTAAAACTACTTTGTAATCTAAGGATTACAGCTAAATTATGCTAAGGAAATATTGCTAAGTTGTGCTTAATATAGGAAAAGGGCACTAGGGTTGTGACACTACCTAGGTGGCTAGCTAACGGGTAGAAGCTACTAAGGGGAGATTGATAAATCTGGGTTTAGTGCTATAGCCGTTACACAATTGCACTCATTCTCACACCTCTCGGTAGAGAGAACGATTTTTCCCAATTGACTCTCTCGAGACCAATTAGGTAGGCCAATTAGATCGGGCAACTAGGGCTCAAGTAGGGTAGTTATTCTTTCGAGGTTTAACCCGTTAATTGGGACTACCATTCTCATGGGTCCATCCCAATTCCTTGTTGGGTTAACTTTTAGGGTCATATGACTCTCTCTCTCAAGAAGAGTTAGACCCACTAAGCTTGAATTCATGTTTGCAACCACAAATTCTAAATTGAAACACAAAATCAACCCAAATAACAAATACCTAATCCCAATCTCACCCTAGAATGTAACACCCATTAACTACCCACACTAGGGTTGAGCCACAACCCTAGCTAATGGGTTTAGCTAGACATAATTAAAGAAGAAACAGTAGAAATAGATGATGAAATGAACATAATAATTGATTACTACTTAAAATCTATGATATTCAAGAGTAAAATTGCCAAAATAGGCTACAAAATACTTCTCACGAGTGCAGCTCTCGTTCAGCAGCTAAAACATGACCTAAAAATGTCAAAAAGATCTATTTATACCGAGCTAGAAAATCTGGACAAAAATGCCCATGCGGGGTAGGCGCGGACCGCGCAAAAAGGGAGCGCGACCGCGTTAGCTCTTGGACTCTTGAACTCTGTTCTCTGAAGTTGGGACCGCGGACCGCGCAGAAATGGAGCGCGACCGCGTTTTAGGACGGGCGCGGACCGCGTAGAACTGGAGCGCGGCCGCATGGCAGTACTTTGGCAAAAACACCATCTCTCTGAATCTCATCTACGCGGACCGCATATAAAGGAGCGCGGACCGCGCGGATTGCCCTTGAATGAGCCAGTCTCTGAATCTCCTAGCGCGGCCGCGTGGCAAAATAGTGCGGTCCGCGCTAGGTCTTCTTGTTCCCCACTTTAATTGGTCTTTGACACTTGGCAGGTTTCACTCCGTTTTGAGCCGATCTTTGACATTTGTCATCTTGTCGCTCAACCTGCAATCAAGCGCAACTTGTAAGGATTTTGGGATTATTTTGTGGCAATTCATAACAAAAGCAATAGCAAGTAGGGGTATAATCATGTTAAAATCCTAACTTATCAGTACCTAATCCAATCCGATAGGTCAGCCAATTACAGTAAATACTATTATAATCAAATAAAAGTGGCCAACAAATGATATATCTGGATTCCATACAATATCCCAACTATAGATAGTATAAGTCATGAGCTTCTAAGACTTAGAATCTACAAAAGTTGGTACGAAATAAATACATCATCTGTTCAAAGTCTACATAAGTATATTAGCAAAATCTAAAGCTACCAAGGACAAGTGGAAGCTATAGCTGGAACGCAGGTAAATCTTCGATGCCAGCTCCCGCCTTACATAGCAACTCCAGCTCCGAAATCAGCTGAATACTTCATAAATGCGGGTAATACTGGTCGTAGAACACTCTGAACCCAATCCTTGCAATAGTCAAGCAAACTTCCCCTAAATACTCTGAAATAATAATATGCATTCCACCGAATGGAAACCTCATACGAAACACAATATCCAAACTCATCACACAGGAGATAACCCCTAGCCGTACTCAAATCAACACCTTACGATGAACCCACAATAATCACAAAAACTAGGCCACCAGCCATTCTTCCCAAGTCCGGGCTTACCAAACAGATATAAGAATCTGCTTCATACCATATATTAACGACTGAAAGATCTATCACTGCATCTGCTTCCAAGACTAGACAGCACACTACGACGATAATCAAGCATCCATAGCCCTTCTTTATCTATCTGCAACATTACAACCGTCGGCACATAGCTGATACCGAGTGTGCAACCTCGAATACATTTGAATAAAAAGAAATCAAATATATAGGCGACAAGATGAAATAAAGTCGCACAATAAGGAAAGAAAGAAGGGAAGTTTCCTAGATTCCATGTAGCCTCTCGAAGATAGGTATGGGCGTCATCATACCGATCGGAAAGACTCTACTAGACACTTGCTCGTGACTCGTAGAACCTATGAACCTAGTGCTCCGATATCACTTGTCATGACCCAAAATACACTAGTCGTGATGGTACCTAATCCAACCCGATAGGTCAGCCAATTACAGTAAATACAATTCTAATTAAATAAAAGTGACCAACAAATGATATATCTGGTTCCATACAATATCCCAATTATAGGTAGTATAAGTCATGAGCTTCTAAGACTTAGAATTTATAAAAGTTGGTACGAAATAAATACATCATCTGTTCAAAGTCTAATAAGTAGATTAGCAAAATCTAAAGCTACCAAGGACAAGTGGAAGCTATAGCCGGAATGCAAGTAAATCTTCGATGCCAGTTCCCGCCTTACACAGCAACTCCAGCTTCGAAATCTGCACGTAAAGTGCAGACGTATAGTATGAGTACAACCGACCCCATGTATCCGATGAGTATCTTGTCTAACCTTCGTGAAGTAGTGATGAGGCTTTTTAGTTAAAAGATACTCACTGATATAACATGTGTAGTAGACTAGCAATAGAATAATACTAACATATAACATAAAAGCGTACACGAAACATATGAGAAGCAGCAAATGATTACTAGAAGAAATTATGTTAGTAAATTCATAACTTTCATCGTGTGAGAAATGTACTCAAGATATCAAATCAAATGGCACGACAACACCCTTCGTGCATTTATCTCATCCTCAACAAATATATGAATGTAAGCCAAATCAATTGGCACGGCAACACCTTACGTGCATATATCTCTTACTTATCGAGCATACATATAACAGTACCAACCAGGTGAAAGAAATGCCAATAACAATAACAATAAAGTGAAAGATACACAAGTAGCAATAACGAACAATGCAGTGCATATGGGCAACAATAACATACTAGATAGGAGGCATAGAAGTAATGATAGCATTTAAGATAGAGGGACATAAATTTCATTAGCTAACATGGTAGAAGGCTTGGATGTAGATATAACAACCATGAAGGAAAGCATGATCTTTCTAAACTAAACGAATAGAAGGCATGAATATCTAACATGGTAGAAGGCAACAAATGAGAAATGACATAGATGTAGATATGAAAAAACAAGAAGGAAAGCATGATATTTGCAAGTTAAATAGATAGAAGTCACGGACAACACAACAACAATTGAGATAGATGACAAAGAAATAACAACAACGTCAAGTCACATAGATAATAAAGATGCAGCAATAACAAGTCAAGATAAAAGCATGAATGTGTACACAGGGAAAAGATATCACAATATAATGCAAGTCTCTTGTCCTTGCCTGCACGGAAACACCCTTCGTGCCATGAACTCGTGATAATATAAAAATAATGGCACGACATCACCCTTCGTGCTTTTACTCTCATCCTCACATCATTCTCACAGGATGATGTAAATGAAATGGCACAACATCACCCTTCGTGTTTTACACTCTTCCTGACATGATAATGTATATGAAATGGCATGGAATCACCCTCCGTGGTTTACACTCTTCCTCACATGATAATGTATATGAAATGGCACGGTATCACCCTCCGTGCTTTACACTCTTCCTCACATGATAATATATATGAAAGGGCATGGAATCACCCTTCGTGATTTACACTACTCTTCCTCACATGATAATGTATATGAAATGGTACGGAATCACCCTTCATTCTTTACACTCTTCCTCACCAAGCGTATGATATCAATAACAAGCAAGGTAGGAAGCATGAATAACATCAAGGAGAGTGATTCCAAATGAACATTAATCACAACTTTTAAGCCAATAACAATTCAACAAGCCTCATGAACCTTATTGCTCAAGTAGTTCAACAAGTCTAAAAAATGATCTTCTACTCAAGTATAGAATCAAATATCTCAAAAATACGGCTGTGGTGATATATTTGTGATTAGGTATAATGACGACCGAATTTAGCACCTCAATAAGTTACAAAAGTCCATCAAATTTTAATCAAATTATAATAAGCTAAATCATGGTTTCTATCATTTAACTTCATAGTCTTTGTAATCTAGAAGTCAATTAAGACATAAAGCAAGAAGGTCACATAATTCTACAAGGCACGATTAACCGTATAATTTACCTCCGAGCATGATTAATCCTGGCACAGGCATATAAGCTCGTGACCTCATATATGCATTACCCCCGCATGTAGCAAACAGTATCAATTAGTAGGAATAATTTCCCCAATAAAGTTAGGCAAGACTCTTACCTCAATCAAGCCAAATAGATATACTACAAGCACCATCCCGCTCTCAAAACTAGTCAAAAGAAACTCAAAATTATCAAATATAGCCACAGGAAGCAAACTTACTCGATAAAGGTCGAATTTTTATACATTTACTCAATGTCAACCAAAAAGTCAAACTTGGGCCCACACCTAGATACTAGACAAAACTCACAAAATCTGACAACCCATTCAATATGAGACCAACTATATTAATGTCACTCAATTCCGACTCCGAATCGATATAAAACACAAAAATTCACTTTAGGAATGTTTAGACAAAACTCCCAAATTTCTCTTTTGAAATCATCAATCAAATGTCAAAAACAAAGATGGAATCACAGAATATAATAAAAAAATGAGTATAAAACACTTACCCCCAATTCTATACGGTGAAAATCCTCTCCAAAATTGTTCAAACCTGAGCTCCAAAATCATGTGAGAAAAAGTGAATAAATTTTGAAATAAAAAAAATGCAGCAGTTGTTATAGCTCGAATCGATCCTAGATGACCCCGAAACTCATATTCGATAAGCCCAACATAACCCTTGTGATACTACACCAAAGATAGCCTTTTGAATCACCTAATTTGACCTTATAATGAGGGAGATATGATGTTTTGAAGTTTTAAAAGAAGTCTGAAAATTTAAGACGCAAAAATGATATTTTTGTTATTATTTTACACGAGAAAATCAGAAACAAAAGAATCTTCATTTTAGTACACAATACTCATTCGGAAACTCCGGGACACAAACCATATATGCATTTCAATCATAAAACATGCTACGACCCTGCTCGCGTACTCAAAACACTAAAAAGAGGTCATCTTGACCTGATATTGACCATGGTCAAACTCCAAATGGTTAACTTAACTAGTTTCTCAACCAATGATCCAAAACACACCCGAGTCCATCGGAACCCCATTCAATCATACCAATAAGTACAATACATTATTCAAACTTATCCTAAGTCTCAAAACACCCACGGGAACATCACAACAAAGATAGATGCTCAAACCTATTAGAATTTCTCTTAAATTATTCAATATTCATTCTTGCAAAAGAGTGTCTAATCACACTTACACACTTCGGATTACTTCAAAATTTTACACACACGTTCGATTGAATTAATATACGTATCCAAAGTCTCAGAACACCAATTGGTGTCCAATAAGATCAAAGTCAACTCTTGGTAAAACTTATGAACTCTTAAGTTTTTCAAATTGCCAACTTTCGATAAATAGTGTCGAATCCTTCTAGAAACCTCCAAAATTGAATCCGAACATACGCACAAGTCCAAAATCGTCATAGGAACCTATCGGAATCATAAAAACTCGATTTCGAGTCCGTTTACCAGAAAGTCAAACCTTGGTCAACTCTTTCAACTTAAAGCTTCCAAATCGAGAGTCATTCTTTCAAATCAATCCCAAATCATTCAAAAATTAAAATCGACCATATACACAAGTCATAATATGTCATATGAAGATACTACAAGTCTCAAAACACCAAACGGAATACTAAATCTCAGAACGATCGATCGGGTCATTATAGCAGCACCAAAGTTAATTCCGAAGAGGTTCAAAATGCAGGACTTACCAAAATACGATGGGACTTCAGATCCGCAAGAGCACATCACAACTACACGGTCAACTGTAAAAGGGAAAAATTTGCATGAGATCAAATCGGTCTTACTAAAGAAGTTTGGTGAAATCCTCACAAAGGGAGCCTTGACATGGTACTCACTCTTACCCGAGCATTCAATTGACTCTTTTAAGATACTTGCATATTCGTTCATTAAGGCCCACATCGGGGCAAGGAAGGTACAAGCCAGGAAGGCGGACATATTCAAGGATTACGCAAGGTGAGTCCGAACTACTGCGAGAATTCGTGATTCGACTCTAGAAAGATAGGATGCGACTACCGGCTGTATCGGATGAGTGGGCAACTGAGGCATTCACTAAGGTTTGAATCCACGGAACTCCGAAGCCTCCCAAAAGTTGAAGGAAAGCTTGCTTGAATTCCAAGCAACAACATGGACAGATGTTCATAAATACGAGTTGAAAATAAGAATAGAAGATGATCAGCTTGAGTTCCCGACGTCAACCAAGGGACGGGACTGAGACAAAAACCAGGACAAGTTTAGAAGCGACTTCGATGCAGACCGGTGGTCTTCTAAAGGTAATTTCCTACCATATGAAAGATCTGAGGGATGCAACAACAAAAGGTTTCGGTCCTCATATAGGTTCGCTCCCGATAAAAGAACCGATTGTGGTCGGAATAGCAGGTCTTTACAAGAAAAAGAGGTACCAGCAGCTCGGGACTCCATATATCCCAGGTTATCATATCACAACTTCAAAATCAGCTTAATGAAGTTGGTATCAGCGATCAGGAATATCAAAGAAGCACGATTCCTGAAGCCAATCAGATCTGATCCCAGCCAAAGAGATCCCAACCTGTGGTGTGAATATCATGGGACTCGGGGTCATAGAACTGGGGACCGTTACGTGAAGAGGTGGTGTCATTATTAAAGAGTGGCCATTTTAGGAAGTTTTTAAGTGATCGAGCCAATAAGAACTACAGCCGAAGCCAGGGCAATGCGGAGCCTTCGAAGGTGGCTAAAGAATCCCCTCGGTTGACTATCAACATGATTTTCGTAGGAAATGAAATCAATGGTGTAACCTTCTCAGAGCGGGGAAGGGAAACCACCATATCAAGGACTATGATAAATTTAGTTTCTTGTTGGTATTTTTCTAGTACGAATTTTCATTGTACATTATAAATGATAAAACAAAACTATGCTGGTAGATAAATTGCATGTTGACCATCTTTCATGCATGTTATTAAATCTTATTAAAGGAGTGAAGATCATCATATTTATTTGGTTAACAACATTATCTTCATTAAATGTCAATCCAATGGTACGTGGTACATAGTTTTCTTTTATTTGCTTACCGAATTGTAAGAAATATATAACCAGTAGAGTGCCAATTAATATTTTTATAAAGGCTTATTATGACTAAATATTTATGCTTATAACTGCTAAATTAAGTGATAATTCGTTCAAAGTATTGTTAGTTATGATTGGTTGTTATGAGCATTAAAAGTGGTAATATATTCAAAGGCTAAATTTATTATTGATGAAGTCGTGTTAGAGAACTATTCTCTATGTTACATGCCTCGAATTTGCTTCAGAAGTAGCAATATTTCGGAAGAGGTGTTCAGACACCGGATTTGAGTCCTGGTGCATCATGATGATAAGACGTTGGGTTTGAGTCCTAACGCATTATGGCTTAATATGCCTTTATAAAGGGTAAGACATTGAGTTTGAGTCCTAATGCACCACATTAATGATATTATAATGACTGAGGTGAAATAATATGCTTTTAATGAAACCCGTCCCACTAGATCTGCGCTATTCCCTGAAGCAAATATGGTAGCCAAAGATAAAAAGTCTGAATAAGACTAAATAATTATCAGGACCGTATGAATATACGTGGACGCGACAATAGACGAAATAATAATCGTCATCATGATTTTAATTATGAAAGGGAGAATAATAAGGGTTTTCAAATTAAAATTATCCTTGAAAATGTGAAGGTATATTTATCTTGATGTGGTATAAAAGGGCATTGGGTACTGGAATATCGTACACCTGAATATTTTGCCAAACTTTAATTAATCCTCTATCAAAATAAAGAAATATAAAGGCACGTTTAACCTTACAAAATGATATTAAGGAGGGTCATAAAAACATATAAGATAAATGCTAAAGCAACACAATAAGTTTATACTTTAGGTAGAAAGGAGAAGGATAAGAAAAAGGTGGGAGAAAGTGTCATCATCAAAACTTATAGGCTACTTAGTTGGATTTTTTATTTTTTTTTTTCTTTTGCAAATGTCCCTGCATGTAAAATACGAGGTAAAATCTAGAAAGCAGCAAATTGGCCCCCTCCACAAAAGAACAGCTGACACGTTATTCGCTACCGACAATTGAAGCTCTCTTCTGATTGGTTAGTCTATTGAATTAATCAAAACGTGGGGTCCATTGATTCGTGGAAAAACTTCTCTAACAAAAAAACAAAATTGAGAAAAGAAAAAAAAAAAGAGGAGGGGAAAAGCCTTTAAAAATGGAACTTTCTGATGATTGGTGGACGGTGGGTCCAGCAAGAGTAGCGTGTGTAATCTGGAGATAAGTGGGGCCGCACTCACGATAATGCTTTTGCAAGTTGACACTACCACAGTGCCTACGTACTTACTTCTGGGCCCCCCTTTTTATAGACACGAAATTCATCTTATTGGAGTATTTATTTATTCAAAAAAATAAATATCATTAAAATTCATTATATTTTCAAAAACCGTATCAGATATCTCAATTTTTCTTCGTTACTGATATGGTTTAGTAAATTTTTCAGTAAGTTATTTTTAAAACATGACGTAAGAGTCCCACTGCTATTAAGATGTCTCATTTAGTATGTGTAAATTAATACTCCATCCTAAAAAAAAATAAAAAAATTACTCTATCCGTTCACTTTTAGTTGTTCACTTTGAACTTTTCACGCCCCTTAAAAATCGATAAATGAAATATAAATTTTACAATATTACCCATAAGTAAATAACATCTAAAAATGGATGAGATACTAGCGCAAAAGGGGAATAGACTGAAAGTTACAAGTGAGAATCGAAGGTTTGTACGTCCATGTTAATTTTGCAATATGATGGACAATATAAATTAATAACCTTATTAGAGCAGGTCGTGCTTCATAATATGTCAAAAAGTTATGCTTTGTTCTTTGACCAAAAAAAAAAAAAAAAAAAGAAAGAAACTAATGTGATAATCATTAGCTTCGAAGATGTGGGAATGAGATATGCAATAAATTGCAGTGAGGAAAAGTTTGTTAATTCTAAGAAATTATATTAAATTACTAACATGTTAAGATATCATAGTTGGGTATTTCTTCAAAAAACAATGAGGAATGTATTGATACTAGTGTATACGGTCAAAATCTGAGGCCTCCGATTTACAGGATCGAGGATCCGTCATAGGCCCAAGTTCAGGCAAGGTCAAGTTCGAACCGGTGAATCAGACTCGAGCTCGAAGACAGAGTGCAATGCTCGGAGACGGGAGTTCGAGGAATACCGAGGCCAAGTGTGCTCGACCCCGAAATAGTACCGTTATGGGTTTGTAACAGATTGAGCTAGACTCCTGCCACGTCCCCAAGATCATGGCGCAAATCCCGGAATAAGATTGTACGATTCCGTACTAGACGGTTAGACAGCTGTAACAAGAATATTCCCTACTGTAAATAGAAATATTCCTTATTTAGGGTTCCCCTATTATAAAAAGGGGACCCCAATCATTTGTAACACCATCTTATCACTGAGCAAAGAATATACTCTCTACCTTTTTCGCCTACTGTTCATCAGCATTGTCCTTTAGCTCTATTGTTCTTACTTTACTTTTATTATTCAATTGTTCTTATTATTTCAAGCCTACCTCGAGGTCACTGAGCTTGAGGTCACTGCTGCTGAGTAACATTAGTTCGATTCACTTTTCTCTTTCATTCCTACTTCATACTTCTTGATTATTTATTGGTATTGAACTAAATCACATATCTTTAAAACCACAAAACAAATTTAATTGTTACCCGTATTTTCGAGGTAAACAACTAGGTATATCACACCTCAATACATTTCCAAATTAGTTATAGAGGGTGTTTGACTAAGTTGGTCAAATTAGCTTATAAGTAATTTTCGACTAATTTACACGTTTGACAAAATTAAAAAAACTTATAAGTCAAATTAGCCCATAAGGCTAATTATTTTAGGACATGTGCTGTAGTTTGTGTTATGAATTTTTTTTTTCGCTTAACATAAATACTTATTCTACTTTAGAATAAATGTTCGCCTTCCATCCTCATATTTGTCTAAAAATAACTTCTACTTTTCTCAAAATGTTCATATATTTCATTAACCAAAAAATAGTACAACGCATTACCATTTTCAGTAGAATTTCATAGTAAAGCTACAGAAATCAAGCTTATTAGGGTAAAAATGTCCTATTTCTTCCTTTTGAATTTGGTATGCTTTTCGTAATTGTTCATATGCAATGTCATCATATTGCCCCAGAGCCCCCAGCGGAATAAAAAGAAAAAACGAAGGGAAATGGGTCAAATGTAATTTTCCCCTTTTACTGTTGAAAACCGAGCAATTTTGGTTGTTGTTAGACTTTTCTTTTTTGCCCTTGACACGTAACAGAGCTTTTACATGGGGGTAATTATAAATATATTTAAAAGTTGAGGGATAAATTTAAATCTTTTCTCTCGTAGAATTTGATCATACAAAGTCCACTTATTTTACATTAGTGCTTCGATATACAAGAGTAAATACCAAAAGATTTACTAATAATAATGGTATGATTAGATTAAAAGTATAAAATAATAAAATTGAACAGTACACAGACAGTTTTCGTGTGACCTATGGGTCACGAGTTCGAACCGTGAAACCAACTAAGATATTTATATTAGGATAGACAACCTACGTCACTCTGTGAGGTGCGGCTATTTTCGAACGCTGCACGGAATGCCCTTTTGAATAGTACACAGACATAATTAAAACCTTTTTAATTAACAAAAAGAACCTCTACGTACATCATTCAAGAACCACAAAAACATGATGTAACTAGTCATTGAGCATGAATTTAATAGGCTTATTGACTGTTGAGTAGATACAGAAGTGTCTTACAGTTACCTTGCTAAAACGACAGTATCCACATACCCATACTTTGGCAAGTGACAAAGGTCTCCTTTGGTCCAAGTAGGAGCTTAGCTGCCCTCTTGTCGTGGCTACATATGAGATCCGAGCTAGTTACTCCTACTGCTATTCAATTTTTTTTGGTTTCTCACTTGATATTCAGTATTTGTATTGGGCATGGGCCTACACTATGATAAGGGTGGTCAATTTGACCACTCTTCCGTCGAAAAATTATACTGCGTATATAGATAAATATTAGGTTTTAAAGGTATACAATATATATTGAATACCTTTTAACAGAGATTTTTTTTACTTCTTTTTCAAATTTGAACACCCTAGGAAAAATTTCTGGCTTCGCCACTAGTATTGGGCCTGACTAAATTTAAAGTCGTGTTGAAATTTTTTATATTGTTGGAAAAATGCTTTCTAACAAACACAAATTTCAGACTTCTTATTAAGAATGATATAGTAATTATCACTTGGTCAGAATATTTATGATGCTTCACAATTAATTTGAGTTACATATTATGGACTGAACTTAAAGACACATCTGGAACTAATATACTGAACTGAAAATAACTAAACTTCGTGGGCTTAATAATTAGCCAGCCATTAGGCTTCCTCAATCCGGACCAAAATCCTCTTCTTCGAACTTCCTTACCGACTCCATCGACGATGCCTCCGCTATGGATTTGGCGGTTGCGGGTATCATGACATTTAATATAAATTTGTTGATTGTTTGTTCAAAAGTTATCGTGTGCGTTATGAATGCAAAACAATACAAATAAGTTACGGGAAAATAATAGCAAATCGTAATAATCCATTGGACCAAGCGAAGAACATGAACATAAGTACTCAAGGTTAGGAGAAGAAATCTTAACAGCTTTTATTGATAATATTGGTTTGTTCTGCCTCTCCATGAAGAGGTTCAGAGCCTTACAATGGTGTTTTCTCTTCCCATCAGATGGGTATATTTTTCTCTTCTCTCTCTCTCTCTTATCCATAGTGGTGAAGAAGCAGCCCCCTTTCTAGGGCTTTCACTCTTAGTATTTATAGATGTGAGCTTCGTGAGCTGGCAATAAATGGCCGTGGCCACGCTGAGGTTCTGTCCCCATGGGGGAATGACTGGGTCGTACCCTCGTAGATTAAATCGGACAAGAGTCGAATCCTGTTATGAATAAGTGGCCATACCCCTTATTAATTATGGATTAGCTCAAGACGAGATTAACTCCGTTAATTATCGTGAGATCGGATTCTGACCCATACAGTTAGTCCCTCCGCTTATTGAGGTCGTGTTTCGGCCGAGCTCGATGAGCGGACTTCATCGATTGTGATTTTAAAAAAAAAAACTCGAATAAGGGGGTCGACTTATTGACGGCGGTGGCCTTAGCCGTTTACACGTTGGAGATGGCCGTAGCCTTTCATATATTGGAGAGCCTTTCATACATTAGAGATGGCCGTAGCCTTTCATATAATGGCGATGGCCGTAGCCTTTCATATGTTGGAGAGCCTTTCATACATTAGAGATGACCGTAGCCTTTCATATAATGGCGATGGTCGTAGCCTTTCATATGTTGGAGAGCCTTTCATACATTAGAGATGGCCGTAGCCTTTCATATAAAGGGGATGGCCGTGGCCTTTCATATATTGGAGATGGCCGTAGCCTTTCATATAATGGCGATGACCGTGGAGAATGAGTATGCGCCGGGTACGTATTTGGTCACGTCCAGCATTTTGAAGGCGTACGGCGCATTCTTTCAGCGTTCGCAGGCCGTTGCGATTATTCTGACGGCGGGACGTTGGCGGATGGCTGAGAAGCCGCTTCGCGGAGCTTGTCATAATGACGCATGCTTCGGCAGGACCGAACCGTTTTACGGTTGGTCGTGCAGTTAATGACGGCTATTGGGTTTCGCGAAAGCCATTTATGTTGCCTATAAAGGTGGGTTGAGGCATTCATTTCTCATATCTTCATTGTTCATCTGAGAGAGATTCTGAGGAAACTTTTTCGTTCTGCTAATTCATCTTCTCCTTTCTTTCCTTTGATTGTGATAACCTTTGTCTTGCCCAGAATTCAACAATGGCAGGCAGTTCTTCCCACGATGCTCTTCCGATAGATTTTCCGGTAGTTGAAGGGCCACCTCCGGCAATGGGAGGTGCCGAACAGATAGAGACCGGAGAAGTTCCGTCGGTTGACGAGGTAGTTCCTCGGCCCGGAGGTCTGGCGATTGACTTCACTGTCGACGGTGGAGAGGACCCGGTGGATGAAGCCCCGTTAATGGGGGAGATTGGGATGGCCCGATTACGGGAACAGGGGGTCATTCCCACCCATGCAGACATCGTTCTCGCTAGAAGCGAGGAGAGGGTCCACACCGACCGCAGGGGATACTGCATTTTTTACGCCTATCCTTTCAGGTTGGGGTTCAAGATCCCGCTCCCAATGCTGGTGGTGGATTTTTGTCGTTATTACGGGGTGTGCCCGGGTCAGCTCACTCCTTCCCTCTACAAATTGTTGGCAATGTTCATCAAGTACGCGGAATTGGCCCATAGGGAGGTCATGCTGCAGCATGTGCTTAGTCTCTACGCTCCCCAGAGAGTCCGTGGCACCATGATTCAGGCGTGCCCTCGTGGGTCGAGGGGCCTGGTCATGAGATTGCAATGACGAGGTCGACCCTCGCCCTTTCGAGCACTTCTTTTATATCAGGACCAGGCATCTGGTGGCGGATGCTACTGGGTTCCCAGAGGCTTGGAAGCATGCACGTAAGTTCTTTAGTGGTTGAATTCCCTTTTCTTCCCCTCTTTATGATTTGTGATCATGAGCGTTAACTCGTGTCGTTTTTTGTAGCCGACAGGTCGCCGCCGGCCCCATTGTCTTGGATACGTGAGTGGGTCGAGGCCGTACTCCCCCATACGGTGGGGATACGCACATGGGCGTCTTTCTGGGAGAGGCATGGCCGTAGGCCTGTGGCAGGTAAAAAATTGATTTCTTCTTCTGTTCCGCTTTGTTTCAACTCTATTCATCAACTTTGTTTTCCTATGATCAGGGAGGGCACGCCGCGTCAGGGCCCCTCAGTTGGCCTTCTGTCGGCCTGGTGCAATTGCTCGGCTTACTGCAGCGCCGGTGTCGCGCTCAATACCGAGGGCGGCATCAGTTGAATCTTCAGCGGTTCCTTCTCCAGCACGGACCCTACTTCGGGACGAGGGGCCATCGGGGATTGTGCGCCCTAGAGCGGAATCGTCATCAGATGAGGAGGAGGAGAGGTCGGTTATAAGGCGTAGGGTCATGTTCACGCCGGCTCCTCCTGTGGTAATTAATTTGGACTCCCCCCCGGCGGATGCGGAGAGGAGTGCGGCGGCGGCGCCTGCCCTTGAGGGCGGACAAATAATGGGGGTTGCCCCGGTTGGCTTAGGTCGTGATGATACTGTCGCTTCGGCGACTCAATTGGTGGTTCCAGTCGCTGAGACGGGAGGTAGTTCCTCAGCGGCTGCTAATGTGGGTTAGGCAAGCGCTCCTACGGTGGCTATTGTGGGTGGTTCTACCTCGCCGGTAGCGGAAGGAGGAGGGGATGCTGTAGGAGATAAGTACGAGTCCGAATCCGACCTGGACCCCGACGACGTCCGTATGTTCCGGGAAGGCTTCACCTATTCAGTGGTGCGCGCAAAGGGGCGATCTCGCTTCGTCGAGGTTCCCTCGGAGTTGAACTTATTGCTCCAAGGGGAAAACTTGGTGCCGCAGTTCGATCCGCTATGCTCGGAGGCCGAGAATGCGTCGTTGAGGGGCGTTACGGATATCAGACTGATGAATGAAGTGGCCGTGATGGTCTTGAGGGTATGTACTATTACGTCGGTTCGCTTCTTCTTTGCCTTAGTTTGTTCTTTATCTTAATCGTTGTCTTTTCTTTGCAGTCTTATTTGTTGGAGGTGGAGAGCATCCGTCGAGCCAAAGTCCGCTCGGGGATATTTTTGCTGGCGCTGGAGAAGTATCACCGCTACCGGGATCAGTGCCGAGAGTTGCGCGTGCGCTTGAGGAATGATCCTCGTAGCCGGGCCTTGGTCGAGGAACTGGCGAGGCGGGAGCTTCAGATACAGCAAACACTTGGCAGAACGAGTGCTCTCGAGGAGCAGCTCCGCCGGAAGGATGAGGAGCTCGAGGCGGTAAAGAGAGCCGCAGCTGAGTATGAGCGCCTGGGCCAGGCTAAGGCGGCGGAGGCCGCTGCGGCATGGGGCGGGAAAGTGACTGCGTTGGAGGGTGAAGTCGCAGTATTGAAGCTTCAGGTGAGGGATGCCTCGTCGAAGGCTGGGGCGTTAACGGAAGCTATCCGCGTGCACGAGTCCCAACGGGCGTTGGAGAGGGCTACTGCGGCCTTTAGAGAAGCGAGTCTCGAGGAGCGGATCGGTGTCTTTGAGCAGGACGCCCAAGTCATGGCGGACCGGATCACAGCCTTAGAAGAACAGAATCAGCGCCTACGGGACCAAGCCGCTTCTTCCAGCCAGGCTCGCGAACTTTGGGTCTTTGCCGAGGCCCAACATGATGTATATAAGAATTTGTGGGAGGCCGGCATCGTGACCGAAGCTGCTTTCGAGGGAGCGCGTCAAAAGGCTCGTGAGGCCCGTACCGACTGTGGTTTTGACGCGGCGACGCCAGAGGCTGACGCTGGTGCAGATGGTGGCGCGGATGGCGCCGAGTAAAAAGATATGCATTTTTTCTTGTTTTTTATTTTCTCTTTCCTTGTATTGATCGGCCTTGGCCGGGTGTAAGCGGGGTAAGACCCGCAATTAACTTTGTAGATAAATGAGATCTCCTTTCCGTTATTTGCCTTGTGTCTGTTTTGTA
>NW_017673577.1:65207-128595 GCF_001879085.1 Nicotiana attenuata
AGGCGACTCTCGGCTCGAGATATCTCCGTGCCGGTTTCTGGCCGGAGCTCGTATCAGGGATGTGGGAGATGCCTTACAGAGACCTTCCCTTAGGAGGGGAGGGGGGCTTCTTCTTTTTGTTTGCACTATCTGAGATCGGAGAGAGAGAGAGAGAGAGGACTTAGATCTTGATTTGAGATCTTCGAGTTCCATCGGCCTGATATGCCGCTTTGGCTTGTTTATGTGGGGTTGTTCTTCCTTTTCCGGCGTTTCTTTCCTTTTGGTCCATGGAAGAACTACGCGATTTTGCTATGAAATCTCCACAGACGGCGCCAAATTGTTTGCTCAAAAGTTATCGTGTGCTTTATGAGTGCAAAACAATACAAATAAGTTACGGGAAAATCATAGCAAATCGTAATAATCCATTGGACCAAGCGAAGAACATGAACATAAGTACTCAAGGTTAGGAGAAGAAATCTTAATAGCTTTTATTGATAATATTGGTTTGGTCTGCCTCTCCATGAAGAGGTTCAGAGCCTTACAATGGTGTTTTCTCTTCCCATCAGATGGGTATATTTTTCTCTTCTCTCTCTCTCTTATCCATAGTGGTGAAGAAGCAGCCCCCTTTCTAGGGCTTCCACTCTTAGTATTTATAGATGTGAGCTTCGTGAGCTGGCAATAAATGGCCGTGGCCACGCTGAGGTTCCGTCCCCATGGGGGAATGACTGGGCCGTGCCCTCGTAGATTAAATCGGACAAGAGTCGAATCCTGTTATGAATAAGTGGCCATACCCCTTATTAATTATGGATTAGCTCAAGACGAGATTAACTCCGTTAATTACCGTGAGATCGGATTCTGACCCATACATTGATGTTCATAAAAATTGTTACGGGGCCTATGCTAATAAATTAACTTGTTCTTTTAATATATGGAAAGAAAGTTTTCTTCTAGACAATCTGCAAGTTGATATGATCCAAATTATAAAGTACTAATACGTAAGAGATAGGAGAAAAGGGAAGGCCTACCGAACTGGAATTTGAACCTCAGTGAACTCATCATCTGTTTTGGGAAGGACAATGCTAGTATTTCTCTTCTTTTTTTTAAGTGTAAATTATGGTCCAACGCATCACTTTCAAAAGGAGATTAGATACGTGCAAAAGCAACTTACGTGATTAATAATGCTAAACCTTTTGGTGGGCCTCTCTGTGTTATTCATATCTTGACTTTAGGCAATTTTCTTGGGGTCCACTTTAACTATGATATTTTTGACCATTTTGCAAAAGTTTTAGATTAATGTTTGGATGGATTAGCTTGGAGAACATCCCATTGCGTGACACGCACTCTGCTTTTTGTGGGGTTAAATAAGCTTTGCAAATTGCAACATCAACACCTTTCACGTTTAGGCATATGATTGTTCCTCGTCTTCCATTACACTGGTGTTTACACTAATTAAGGGAAATATTTAGGGGGCATTTGCATCTATACTCACTTTTTGTGCCACATTTTAACCTGTGCCCGTTTTGCAAAAAAAATTGCAAGCGTACCCGCTTTTTCACATAACTTCAGCATGCGGGGCTGAAGTAGCAAAGGCAATCACACAAAACTTCAGCATTTTAGTAGCCGGGCCTGAAGTTCAGCTCTAGAGCTGAAGTTTTTGTTTTGTAACTCGCGAACTTCAGCTCTAGAGCTGAAGTTTTATTTTATAAGTTTTTGTTTAGTAACCGGAAACTTCAGCTCTATTTAGTTCATTGTATGTTTACTACCCCAAATAACACTCTTTTCACATAACTTCAGCTATAGTTCTATTTAATTACTACTAATTATTTTTCCACAAACTACAGAACCTTCAATTTACTACATTATCAACAACTGTAGTATTCTACGCAAGGCAAAGAAGAAAGAAGAAGATGCATTCTATGAAGGAGAAAGTAAGCAACGCAGTGGAGAAAGCAGCAGCAAGGACAAAGGAAGAGGTAAGCAACGCAGCGGAGAAAGGGAGCTGAAGTTTTTTAAAAAGTAGGTACAAGTTAAAAGTTTTAAAAAAAATGGGTATAGGTTAAATGGGGGCGACCAAATAGGACGCCCCGTGCAATTTCTACAATATTTAGCCGTAATAAGTTTGAAAAGTATATGTAAAAGACACATAATATATACTAATGATTTGGAGTACAAGGGTCCAACTACTTAATTCTTTGTAAGTATTCAAACATCTTATAATCCACAAGTTTTTTTTTTAAATAAAAATTTATATATTCAAATTACATAAGAATTCTTTAAGTCACAATTGTTAATTAATTATTTAAAGTATTAAAAATGTATTTGAAACAACTCTTTTTTGCTTTCTAAATAGTAGTTGTACCACATAGAGTGAAACAACTGAAGTACTCGTTTATTTGGGGTAAACATCAACATTTAATGAATTTTTTATTTCAGATACAGGATCATGAACAAAAGTTATTGAGTTCACGTGAATTCATATATTACATGTTAGATCCACCTCAACACCATGTATGAGTTGACGTGAAACAAATATAATGACTTCTACTACTAGGACTAGAAATTGAAATTCCATGTCTATATCAATTTGTAGCAGTAAATAATAAACTCCAATCAAATCAAGAACTTATAGTTTAACATGCCTACAAGAAAAAAGAAGAAAAGTAAAAAAGAGATAGTGAAAGACTCATATTCGGCCTGCAGATGTTGACAGAGTGGTTAAAAATTGTAAGGAGGAAATATAAGAAGGAAGAAAGAAAGATAAAAAGAGGTACGAGGTGAAAGTGAAAAGAAAGAAGAGAAAACAGGAAAGAAAACAAAGTTCTTGTGCCCAATATGGCCATCTAAAATAAGAGCTGCTAGGCTTTTATGCTACATACGTGAAAATTAATATATAAATCATCCTTTTCAACGAATGATCTTATTCTTTTTTTAAAGAGTTTAAGTTCTATGTAAACAAATATTTATCCAATCAGCTCATTAAAAGATAATTATAAGTAATTATATTTAATAACATTGATGGAAAATTAAAAATTAATAATAACTAATCTATTATAATAAGTTAAATGAAGCAGACTATGTAAATATTCCTTAAACTATCAATTTATAAATTTAATTTTTTTAAAATAATGATAGTATGCTACGAAAAAGTAGCGTTCAATTAACGAGATATTTTAAGCAAACGAAGACAATAATTGCGACGTTGATGCTGACTTAATTAAAGGGATGGCACACTTGGCATCACAAAACGACCTACTTGGAATTTTCTATATTTCCATATTCCTCCCCACTATATATTTTGTCGTCAAACTTCAAAATATTACGTGTGGTATAATATCATTCCATCAGCAGAGGATAATAAATTTTTTGGGTCATCTTTTGGCAGCCGTACCAAAAGAAAATGACAGTGAAGTTTAGGTTTCAAAACATTATTGGCCATATAGTACACTTTACATGAAGTCATTGGTGAATATGACGCAAATCTTACGAGTAACTTTTGTCATCTTTTTATGTAATTTTTACCAAAAGCTTACTATAAAAGAGGTAATGCCACTCCAGTTTAAAATTGAATATCTACTTTTACTACTAAAGTATGATAAAGGGCAGCGCCGTATATAAACATTTCGTATTCATACAGGATTCTAAAAAAAACTGCATTCGAAGGGTGTAATGTAGATAGCCTAATAACCCTAAACTAATGCAAGCGTTAGTAGCTAGTTTTACGGATCGAACCCGTGACTATAATAGCCACTTTTACTTAAGTATGATATTGACGACATTGTTTAACCAAAAAATAGAATTTCAGTTAAAGCTTTATTTTAAGAAGAACACGGGCTACTGATAATCAGAAATGAATAAGAATAATTGACTTTGAGAGCAATAGAATAGGTAACAGAAAATAGAGTAATTCAGTATATTCAGTTGATATTTTGTGTCCCCCCAATTGATCCATCCTCTCCCCTTTTATAGCTATTTTGGAGATATGCATTTTGCCTTTTTCATAATAAGGTCATTATAGACAATTAAAGGCATTAAATGCTACGTTACTCAATCATTGTATTTAATACAGATTCTCTAACGTTTTTAATATTAAAGGCTCATTAAGTACTGTATCTGTACTCCTTTGTACTGTCAGGTTCATTCTCTTTAATTCTTGGACTTAAATAGGTACGGGCGCTGAATCTTTCGAATAACTGCTCGTGCCTCTTTTCATGCCTCTGCTCGTACCTGTTGCAACTCGTACCTCTTTGCTAATCATAATTCCTTGATCGATCCACGTGTCATGACACGTCATCTTTATATGTAAACTCAATTTTTCCCAATACAGATAGTCCTCCCACTTGCCATTTATTCATCGATTGAATATTTGGGAAGTGGAATTTCTTTAAAGCGGGAATTTTTGTCACCATTAATGCTATGACAGAATCGACGCTCCAATTGTCACTTCTAATTAATGTTCTTAACACGAGTCATATTTTCATTGGTTCTGCAATTCTGCAGCACTTTTTAAGGTTTTTTTATGGTTTCACTGTATACGAAGCGTCAGTTGTCATTATGATCCTTCCATCATTACACCTTTTCCTTTGATGGTTGCTTCTTAGTATAAATATAACTTCCTTCTTTGTCTTTACCACATAAAGTTTTCTGAACATTCAATTTCTCAAATCTTTGTTCGCTTCTTCCTCGTATCATCATGCCTTCATCAAACCCTAACCCTAGTAAGGTCTCCATAGTTGATAACTTCCCTAATGCTCCCAATAGGAGCAGAAGAGGAGGTAGACTCCGTAATTTAGGATCTCCATCTGCACGCGGTTCTTCTGTTCCTTCTCCTAGTTCTGGTCCCTCTTCTAGAACTAGAGGTTCTATTTCGCTAAGATCCTCTTCCAGGGGTAAGGATTCTTCTGAACCTCTTCGTGAACCTTTAGTAGAAGAGATAGTTCCTACGGAACTATCTTTCTATAATGATAGAGTGTCCCTTAGGAATCAAGTAGCTTCTTTAGATCGGGCTGATATTTACCCCACTCAAATTATAGAAGGTTTGATTCCTTTAATTCGTAGTGACTGCCACTGGAGTCAGGACTTTTCTATCATTATTCCTAATCCGAATCAGAGAATTACTTCTTACTTAACTGGATTTTCCTTCGTCTACACGTATCCTTTCACATTAGGATTTAAACCTGCTATTGACCCCGTTATTCTTGAGTTCTGTCGCTTCTTTGACGTTTGCTTAGGTCAAATTGGTCCAATAATATGGAGGGTCGTTGCCTGTTTGAGGCATTTGAGAAACTTAGCCAAGGTGCCTTTTACTTTCCCCCGTCGGATTCACCTTTACTCCCCTAGGCTTTTCCGTAATGGTGTTTTTACACTAGTAGCTGGAGCAAAAGAGTTTTAGTTAGCCCAGAAGATGACAAAGACCGTGGCTGGTACGCCAGGTTTGTTGCTGCCCCCACTGTTGGTTTAGTGGGTGAAGAAAACGTTCCCTTCCCTGAGAAGTGGAATTTTGCACGTGAGTCTTTTAACTCTCTTGTACCTTTTTCTTCAATTTGTTGATTTTTCTAACTTTATTTTTTCTTTTTCCAGCAATCATGGGAATTGTGGACGATGTTCCCAATTTTCGTGATTGGGTAGAAAAGTTGTTGAAAATTGCACCAATGGATGGTAGGTCTTGGAAGACACTTTCCC
Source organism: Nicotiana attenuata (assembly GCF_001879085.1). NCBI lineage: Eukaryota > Viridiplantae > Streptophyta > Magnoliopsida > Solanales > Solanaceae > Nicotiana > Nicotiana attenuata. Next base: position 70,866 of record NW_017673577.1, read on the forward strand.
ATCGATTTGGTTGGAAAGTGAAAACTCATGGTAAGAGTTTTTATTTTACATATTGTTTTTTTTATTTTTGAACTTACTTCAATCCTTCTTTTTATCAGGATTAGTTGTTCGAGGAGTTACTGCTGAGGCGGTCGCGGCTTCTCGTATATCTTTGGAAAGGGCCCAAGAAATAGTCTCGGGTTCTTCATCGAAAAGAAAAGCCGTTGCCAACCAGGATTCTGAAGAAGAGGAAGACGGGAGTGCCTTGGTAACAAGGCCACGGGCCCGAAGACGCATTATTTCTAATGATGAAGCAGAAGCATCCCCCCTCAGTTCTTCTCCTCTTACCGAGCCTATTGAGGCCCCAGTTGTAGTTCTTGATGATGACGTTGCTCCCGCTGCTGCTCATGATTCGGTTGAGCAGCTTTTTATTAGCGGGTTTGGTAGTGAAAGCTTAGGCCCGGTTTCTGATGAAGCTCTCCTGGCTTCTTTTTGTACTTCCGTGTCTGTGATTCCTTCTTTACCGGTCTATGCTATTTCTGTACCTCCCCAGGCTGCTGTCTTTACTACTTCTACTGTTCCTCCTTCGACAACTCTTCCTCTACTTTCTCACCATGTAAAGGTTGACTCCTCAAGTGGAAGTGGTGCCATGAGGCAGGTGATCATTGAAGTCCCCGCTGAGGGTAATCTTTTAAGAAAATCAGGTCAAGCAGACGTGTGGCTAAAACCTTTAATTGGTCCGATTGAGAAGGCTAAGTTAGAGAGCCATAGTTCCTTGACATTGATGAATGACATTGTGCATTGTTCTTTAAAGGTATTTCCACTTTTTCCCTTTGTCATTTTTCTATCTTTAGGATTCTCATTTCCTCTTTTTTAGGCTAATCTCATCGGCACAGAGATGATAAAAAGGGTTACCCTCACAGAACAGTTAATGCGCGATTATCAATTAGAGGCGTACAATTGGAAGGAGCAGTATGAAAGTCTTCAGATTGACGTGGATTATTTAGAAGAAAGTAAGAGTACCTTGGAACAGCAGGTACGGGCCTTGACCTCAGAATTGGGAATTGCAAAGGCTTCCTCAAATCAATCAGAAAAAGAAAAGGCTCGTCTTGAAACCTCCTTCTCCGAGCAGTTGTCCAAGGCAAGTGAAGAGATTAGAGGACTGAAGGTTCTCTTGGATAAAAAAGAAGCTTATGCTGGTGAGCTCGTGCAAAATTTGTCTCAAGCACAAGAAGACCTTTGAATTTCTTCCGATAAGGTTTGTGCCTTAGAAAGTTCCCATGCCTCTTTTCAAGCTTCTTACACATCTGCCTTGGCTGAAAATGAAAAGTTAACTAATGAAATTGCTGATTGGGAGAGGGATTATGAGATCCTTGAGGATAAGTCCGCCATGGAAGTGAGTTGGGCGTTTCTGAATTCTCGCCGTGATACCCTTGTTGAAGCTAGCCGAGAAAATTTTAACTTGGAATCTGAGTTAGCTAAAATCAATGAAGCTATTGAGAAGGCTTAGCAAACCCAAGATTTTTCTTCTCCCGTGGCTGAAGCTTCTGCAAATGTTGAAGTTGATACGGGTATCGCCACTCCTTCAAGCCAAGTTGAGCCCGCTGCTGTAAGCCAAGCTGATCCTGCTGCTGTTGATGCACCTATTTCAGTTCCCTCATCTTCCTAGTGACAAGTTTAAGTTGAATTCCTGTTTTTTTTTCAGGTACCTTTTTGGAAGGTTGTGATTAAAACCCTTGGTTTTATTTAAGGGTTTGTTTTTGGAAACTTAAGTCCCCAGACCTTTTATGGGGCAGTATGTATAAATAATTTGCGGTTTTTATGACTAAGTTCATACTTAGTCTTAGTTTTTTAATATTAAGAAGTTTTTCATTACTATTTGAACTTCTGTTTTACTTATTCTTGCCTTTATTTCTCAGGACTTACGGAATAAGTTGCATTTTTATTCTTCAAAAAATGCTTCTGTTAACTTCATGAATAAAATAATCATGAGTTTTATAAAAGAGGGCCCTTTCATATTTGACACTTAATGAAGAAGACGTCTCAACTTCATAATGGTATTAACATACAATAAAAGAAATAGGAATACACATGCTTTTTTGAAACAACTTTTGACAAGTTTTTATTCGAACTTTGTCTAGTTTTGAGTAACAATTTACACGTATTTGAATTACATCTATAACTTTCTCGTAACTGTTTTTCTTGTAACAGATTTCAAAAAAGAAAAATGAACACAAGGTTTTTATTTATAACCCGTTTCAGTACATTGCTTTTACCCTAACTATAGTAAGGTTTTTCTTTGGCCTTAGCTCGTGACTTTGCTCTGCAACTTGACTCATTCAATGAGTGAACTTTTCAGGCTTAATCTTTGATTATTTCCCAATCTTCTTTTCCTTCTTTATACTTATGCCCGTGTAGATTATATAGTCCCCCAAGTGTTTGAGCGTTGAAGTATGAAGCCTCGAGCACTTGATTGTCCCTCTCATTTGGTCCTTTCCCTGAAAAGGAAAAACATACGGGACTCGAAGGTCCGATTATAGATATAGACTGCTTAACCCGTTTGTATTTCTATCAGAATTATTGTAACCCTAGGCCGGGAAATTTAATTTATTCCTCGTGCCTTGCAGGTAGTGACTCATCATTTAGCACGGGTTAGCTTTTTGCCTATCATCTAAAATCGTTAGTAAAATTTTAACAATTCAAAATCAAACTTTAAAATATGGATACCTGACCGTGGGTATTCCTTAGAAGTATCTCTTCAGGTGAACAGTATTCCAATGCGAAGGTAGTATCTTGCCATCCATTGTTTCTAACTCATATGCTCCTTTGCCTGCAATACCACAAATCCTATAGGGTCCTTCCTATGTAGGACTTAATTTCCCCGCATTAGCTGTCTTCGTAGATTGAAAAACCTTTTTGAGCACAAAGTCCCCAATTTTGAAGAATCTGAGGCGTGCTTTTCGATTGTAATATCGTTCTATGACCTGCTTCTGTGCTGCTACTCTTATTAGTGCATCTTCTCTCCTTCCTTCAAGTAAATCAAGATTTACACGAATTTCCTCGTCATTGGACTCTTCTGACGCATGTGTGAACCTTATACTCGGTTCTCCTATCTCAACTGGAATTAAAGCTTCAGCTCCATAAACCAATGAAAATGGTGTTTCTCCTATGCTTGTTTTTGCTGTTGTGCGATATGCCCATAAGACACCAGGTAACATTTCCGGCCAATTACCTTTGGATTCCTCTAAACGCTTCTCTAAATTGTTGATAATGACTTTGTTTGTTGACTCAGCTTGCCCATTACCCATTGGGTGATAAGGTGTGGATGTAATCCTTTTAATTTGCCAACTTTGAAAGAATTCTGTGATTTGAGCTCCTATAAACTGAGGACCATTGTCACACATGATTTCCTTTGGCACGCCGAATCGGCATATTATATTTCTCCAAATAAAATCTTTAACCTCCCTTTCTCGTACCTGTTTGAATGCTCTAGCCTCTACCCATTTAGTAAAATAATCAGTGAGTACGAGCAAAAATTTTACCTGTCCTTTTGCTTGTGGTAGTGGACCTACGATATCCATTCCCCATTTCATAAACGGCCACGGTGCAATGACCGGATGTAACAGCTCCGCAGGTCTATGTATATTATTATCGTACCTTTGGCATTTATCACATTTAGCCACGAAACTTTCTGCTTCTTCTTCCATTTTAGACCAATAATAACCTGCCCTAATTAGGGTCTTTACCAATGACCTTCCTCCTGCGTGATTTCCACAATGCCCCTCGTGTATTTCTCTCATTACGTATTCTGTCTGAGAAGGTCCGAGGCATCTTGCTAAGGGACCACCAAACATTTTTCGATAAAGATTGCCTTGCTTTAAGCAATACCGGGCTGCCTTTTTCCGAAGCGCGTGAGCTTTTTTCTTATCTTCAGGGACGATACCATACTGCAAAAAAGCAACAATCTCGTTTCTCCCATCCCACGTTAAGTTATTAAAATTTACCTCATTCTTATCAGGGTCAAGAACTGAATGAAATAAATGAATAACTGAAGCATTTGCATCGCTCGCCACATCTGCCGCAGACGCGAGATTAGCTAGGGCGTCCGCTTTAACATTTTCATCCCTTGGTATTTGCGTAACTTTCCAAGTCTGGAATTGCTTTACCATCTCTCGTACCTTCTCTAAATATTGTTGCATTCGTGCTTCTCTGGCTGTGTAAGTCTCCAACATCTGGTTAACCACGAGTTGCGAATCGTTTTTGATTATAATTTGATTAATGCCGAGTTCTCATGCCAGTTCTAAACCTGCAACCATAGCTTCATACTCTGCTTCGCTGTTAGTTATAGAATGGCATTTAATGGCTTGTCTAATGATTTCACCCGTAGGTGGTACCACAACGATTCCTAAACCCGCACCCTTTACATTAGATGAACCATTAGTAAATAAGGTCCAAGTTCCTGGATTATCCCCGTTGAACACCTGCAATTCTTTTTCTGCTTCTAATTGCATCCCTTGGCTAAAATCAACCACGAAATCAGCTAATACTTGAGATTTTATAGCAGTTCTTGGTTGATATGTGATATCATATTCGCTTAATTCTATAGCCCACTTGGCTAACCTTCCTGATAATTCATGCTTTTGTAATATATTGCGTAATGGATAAGCAGTTACGACAACGATAGGGTGACATTAAAAATAAGGCCTTAGTTTCCTAGATGCCATGATTAATGCAAGTGCAAGCTTTTCTAGTTGAGGATATCGCGTTTCCGCATCCAATAAAGATTTACTAACATAATAAATCGGAGATTGTTTACCTTGATCTTCGCGGACTAAAACAGCACTTACTGCTACTTCTGAGATAGCAAGGTAGATGAGTAATCTCTCACCATCCTTTGGTTTTGCGAGCAACGGCGGATTTGATAAATATGTCTTCAAATTTTTGAGTGGCTGTTGACATTCCTCATTCCATTCAAAATGATCGTGCTTTTTAAGAGCTGAAAAGAATTTAAAACACTTTTCCGATGATTTAGAAATGAATCTCCCTAAGGCTGCAATTCTTCCCGTTAGCCTCTGCACTTCTTTTTTACTTGTAAGTATGTCAGGAATTTCTTCAATGGCCTTAATCTGCGTGGGATTTACTTCAATACCACGATTAGAAACAAGAAAACCCGAAAACTTACCTGATGCAACACCGAATGCACATTTTTCAGGATTCTATTTCATATTAAATTTTCGCAAAATTTTAAACGTTTCAGACAGATGCGATATATGATCTCCTGAATGCTGAGTTTTAACGAGCATATCATCTATATAGACCTCCATAGTTTTTCCCAAATGTTCTTGGAACATTTTGGTTACCAGTCTTTGATATGTTGCACCTGCATTTTTAAGACCAAAAGGCATTACTTTGTAACAGTAAGTCCCCTTGTCTGTTATAAACGAAGTTTTTCTTCATCTGCGGGATCCATCTTGATTTAGTTGTATCCTGAGTATGCATCTAAAAAACTTAACAACTCATGCCCTGCAGTAACATCAATTAGTTGATCTATATGAGGTAATGGGAAAGAGTCTTTAGGACAGGCGTTGTTAAGATCTGTATAGTCTACACAAACTGGCCATTTACCGTTCTTTTTAGGTACCACAACAGTGTTGGCTAACCAATTAGGATACTTTACCTCGCGAATAGACCCATTCTTTAATAATTTTTGCACCTCATCTTGAATCACCTGATTTTTGAAAGTACCTTGCTTTCTTTTCTTTTGTTTGATAGGTGGATGAGACGGGTCTTCATTTAACTTGTGAGTCATTACCTCCGGTGGTATACCTGTCATATCAGAATGGGACCAAGCAAAACAATCTGCGTTAGCTTTTAAAAATTCAATCAACTTACGTTTCATATCCGGGCTGAGATTGGCTCCTATGTAAACTTTTCTGTCTGGCCAGTGTATAAACAATACTACAGCCTCCAGCTCTTCTATCGTTGTTTTGATGTTTTCATTTTCTTCTGGTTCTTGAATGGAATCGGGCCTTGAGTCCACATCTGTTTGCCCTTGTTCAGTTAAGGATGGTGTTATGATTTCCTCAACTGGATTCTGTAATTGCTATTTTTCTTCATTTCTCGCACTTGAATCTGCCACGGAGTTGATGCTCCTGGATGTCTGTTGGTCTCCACGGATTTGACATATTCCCCATGGCGCTGGAAATTTAATGACTTGATGCAAGGTTGATGGAACAGCATCCATATCGTAGATCCATGGCCTCCCAAGAATTATGTTGTAAGCCATTTCCATCTCCACTACTTGAAACTTGGTATCTTTGACAACGCCTTCTACGAATGTAGTAAGCATCACTTCCCCTTTCGTCACAACACTGGAATTGTCAAATCCTGACAAAGTATGCGCTTTTGGTACCAATTTATCCTCTGCTTGCATCTCGTGTAGTACTCGTAACAAAATAATGTTCACGGAACTTCCTGGATCAATCAAAACTCGTTTCACATTAGTGTCATGTATAAGTAAAGATATTACCATTGCGTCGTTATGTGGAGTTAATAAGCCATCCGCATCCGCATCATCGAACGTAATATTTTCTTTTTCTAAAACATGCCGCAACCGCTTCCCGTGGGTAATCGTTACTTTGGAAATCTTATTGGCTGCGGTATACGTCACACCATTGATTTCTTCTCCTCCGCTGATAACATTGACGGTTCTTTTGGGTGAAGGTGGTTTGGGGGGCTCCTACCTATTCTTCATGTATGCTTGTTTATCTTTCTCACTGAACAACTCGATAAGATACCCCTGCTTTAATAAATGATCAACTTCACTTTGCAAGAACCTACAATCTGCCGTTTTATGCCCGTGATCATTATGAAATTCGCACCAATGATCAGGGTTTCGCCTGTTTGGATTCGATCTCATCTCCTTTGGACATCGTACCTTGTCTCCTATGCTTCTCAGGACAGCCACGAGTTCGGAAGTGCTCACATTGAAATTATAACCAGCAAACCTCGCCTTTAAGTTTCTATCATCATCTCGTGACTCACCTGTGCTTCGATCATTCCCAAATCTTGATGACGAGCCCGACTCTCTATTCCTCGATCTGTGATCGTACCTTTGATTATCCTGCTTTGACCGTGAGTCTTTTCCCGCAGGTCCCATGTATGGCTCGTACCTATTTTTTTACCGGACCTTTTTTCGGTTTCTGCCCGTCTCGAACTTACCTTTTCTTCTTTTTGATGCCGTGAAATAATATCTTCTTCAATCCTCAGCTTCGTGCTATACCTGTTATAAACGTCATTCCATGTCGTCGCTGGGAATTCACGAAGACTCTCCTTGAGTCGCCTCGTAGCTTCTGAGCTTTTTTCATTCAAGTTACTTGTGAATGCTATAGCTGCCCAATTGTCAGGTACGCGTGGTAATGTCATTCTTTCACGTTGGAATCTGTCTACAAACTCTCTGAGCAATTCTGAATCCCCTTGCTTGATTTTGAAAATATCCTCCATTCTTTTTTCAACTTTCTGAGCTCCCGAGTGTGCTTTGACAAAAGAATCTGCAAGCTCAGCAAAAGAATTTATAGAATTTTCGGGTAAAAGAGAATACCATGTTAATGCACCCTTAGTGAGTGTTTCACCGAATTTCTTGACCAATACAGATTCAATCTCCTGTTTGGTCAAGTTATTGCCTTTGACGCCCGTTGTGAATGCAGTCACGTGGTCTCGTGGATCAGTTGTTCCATCATATTTTGGAATATCAGGCATTTTAGATTTCTTTGGAATTAGGAGGGGAGCAGCACTTGGCTTCGAGGGTTGTTGCGAATATTTATCCATATCTATCCCTTTGATCACGGGTGGCACCCCGGGTATTTGCTCTATGCGGTCATTTTGCTCCTTAAGTTGTTTCTGCAATGTTAGTACTAAATTTTGTAGATCAGAATTGACTAAGTTACCCGGTATTCCTTCTTGTGATTCGCTGGGGGTTCCACCACTTCCTGAATTTACAAGCCCAGTACGAGGATTCTCCAATGTGTTGTTATTTGGAGTGGGTGTGAGTGGTGCAGCAGGTAACTGACTAGCAAAAGCTTCAAGAGCTTTATTAACCTGTGCAGCAATTAATTTTTGCAAAGCTTCATCGATAGCTTCAACATTTTCAAATTGAGAGTTTCCATGTGCATGAGATCCATCAGGAGTGCCTTCTCGAGACCGTCGAGGAGAGCTTTGTGGAGAAGGAACAGGAGTATGATTGTCCTGTTGATTCCCCTGAAGTTGTTGGTTTTCTTGATTTCCTTGAGTATTTTCATTATTGTTCGGCATGGTTGATGTAACAAGGAAAGTTAAGCTAAAAAGAATAGATTATCAGATTTCCGGTAACGGAATCAATTTGTTTAAACAAAAAATAGAATTTCAGTCAAAGCTTTATTTTAAGAAGAACACGGGCTACTGATAATCAGAAATGAATAAGAATAATTGACTTTGAGAGCAATAGAATAGGTATCAGAAAATAGAGTAATTAAGTATATTCAGTTGATATTTTGTGTCCCCCAATTGATCCATTTTCTTCCCTTTTATAGCTATTTTGGAGATATGCGTTTTGCCTTTTTCATAATTAGGTCATTATAGACAATTAAAGGCATTAAATGCTACGTTACCCAATTATTGTATTTAATACAGATTCTCTAACGTTTTTAATATTAAAGGCTCATTAAGTACTGTATCTGTACTCCTTTGTACTGTCAGGTTCATTCTCTTTAATTCTTGGACTTAAATAGGTACGGACGCTGAATCTTTCGAATAGCTGCTCGTGCCTCTTTTCATGCCTCTGCTCGTACCTGTTGCAACTCGTACCTCTTTGCTAATCATAATTCCTTGATCGATCCACGTGTCATGACACGTCATCTTTATATGTAAACTCAATTTTTCCCAATACAGACATACGAATGTATCTGTAATTTCAGCATAGGGATGTTTAATGTATACAATTTAGGGAATCTTATGAAAATGTCTCCAATAAGTCTTAACTTATCAAACTCTAGCCATTAATCATTGATTTACCAAAACTATCCAAGTACATATAAAAATTAAAAACCCAAATAAATAAGGAGTCTTTCTCTCTAAGAATCACACGCAAAGATCTCCTCCCACATTTTTAAGCGTGATCAGCAATATTCAAATGAAAGACGGAAAGAAAATTTCATGGATGAGGTATTTAAAAAAAAATACAAGATTCCAAAATTTTAAGCAAAAAGGAATCCTTTTCAATGGGTATGGTTGAAATTCATTGAAAACATATAGATCAATATACAAAATTTGAGGAAGAATGGAGGTGATTTGGGATCAAAATTCTTAGTTAAAAATCGAGTTCGAAAAATTCTTATGCGATACACATTGTATGGGGGTGTAATTGGTTGATAACAGGTGGTCAAATGGTGAGGTGATACGTGGAACCTAAGACAAGCAAAAAATGAGTCAGAGGATAACTGGTACCGGGTGTAAAGTATGTAACCGGTACAGGATGGATCCCGAAGGAAGCATACCCGATAAATAGAAGTTCAAAGGTTTGACATCAGATATTATTTAATGAGAAGCCGTTATAGAGAATATCCGCATTCAAAGCCAGCCTTTATGCACCTATCAATGACGCTTTTTTTCTCATTCAAGAAGAGCTTGATTTAGGAATATTGTCTCCCTCAATAGAGCTATTAATAGGAGGATTAACAGCCATCGTAGGACATGAAACATTCTACACACACTACTAGAAATTCGATAAAAACCGACCAACTTTGGTCGGTAAAAAAACCGGCCAAAAACCAACCAAAGTTGGTCGGTTTTTCAAAATATTTTAATTTTTAATTTCTTTTTACGAAACCGACCAACTTTGGTCGGTTTTCTTTGGTGCAAAAATGCGCAAAACTATTTTTGAGTCCCGCGAAATTTATTTTTCAAGAAACCGACCAACTTTGGTCAGTTTTTGATATTAAAATAAATAAAAATTAATATTAAAAAAATCGACCAACTTTGGTCGGTAAATTCGGCCGGTCATTTAAAAAATGACCAACTTTGGTCGGTAATTTTATTTTTTAATAAAACCGACCAACTTTGGTCGGTTATTTTCGTGCGAAAATACAATTAAAGAGTATAAATAAAAAAAACAATCTTAAAACAAAATGCACCAATGGTCTAGTGGTAGAATACTATCCTGCCATAGTACACACCCCGGTTCGATTCCCGAACGGTGAATCTTTTGATTACATAATTAAAATACCGACCAACTTTAGTCGGAAAATACCGACCAACTTTGGTCGGTTTTTTTTTGCAATATTTTTTTTTTGAATTTAATTTATCGACCAACATTGGTCGGTAATTTCTGACCAACTTTGGTCGGTATGCTAAAGCGACCACCAAAATACCGTCCAAGCATATTTGGTCGGTAATTGGCCATAACCGACCAAAGTTGGTTGGTTTTTTTGGCTGCTAATTATCAGATTTCTAGTAGTGACAAAAAGCTGTACTTTACTATTTTCGGCTCAATATAATAGCTTTATCACCGTTTTATCAGTGCTTTCACTTCTGTTCTCGAAAAGACTAAGTTCGGAGTTAGGCTCGTTGTCATCTTTAATTTATTCATTAATCTAACTTTCGTCCTTATCTATTTACCGTCTTTTGGATCAAATCGATTCGCTTGTATATAAACCATGCTATAAATTCAACTGTATCATTTTACGGGTAAACAGTTTGGCACCCACCGTGGGACATAGACAGCTGCGTAGTTTTTTGATCCTTTCGTTTGTTATTAACAAAGTTTTGATTCTTTTCATATTAAAAATCAAGTATGGCAGCTAATGATGTCAACAATGCACACAATGTTGGAGCACACGATGAACGGGCAGAATTGTCCCAGTGTGATGACTCAATCAACGAGACCCGGAATGAAGGGTATGAAACAACCATGGTTCATGAAGGCCAGTACCCTCGGCATGTCCAGGACCCAATTCCTAATGATGCGGATGATGAACATGTTGTAGAGACGGTCAAACTCTTGAGAGAACAACAAAGAGCAATCATGGATCACCTCTCAAGGTAAGATCGGGTGATAATGGAGTTAAAAAAAACATTGTCAGGTGCTTCCAATAACACGAACGAAAGGGCCCCGATTCCTCCCATCATTCCCACCAATCAAACGGCTCAGAGAATCGATAACAACACCCGAAGGGGCGAAGTTGGTTTTGACGAAGCCGGAGGGAACGGTAGCGTATCTGGGAATAACATTGAGAGTGACCTTTTCAAAACTGAGCTCGTGAGATTCATGAGAGAGATGAACGAGCGAATGGATCAGAACATGATGGAGTTTCACGCTTGGATGGATCAGATTTCGGGCACTCCACTAGTGTTAAAGGGACCGGTTTCAAAAGAGTACACGCAGTTGCCGTTCAAGCCAAGTGTGTCACCATAGTTAATTCCAAAGAGATTCAAGATGCCGGATATACCAAAGTATGATGGGACTTCAAATCCACCGGAGCACATCACAACCTATACCACAATAGTGAAAGGAAATGATTTGGCTCAACATGAGATCGAGTCGGTTCTGTTGAAGAAGATTGGCAAAACCCTCACGAAAGGGGCCCTGACTTGGTACTCCCTCTAACCTGAGCATTCAATAGATTCTTTTGAGATGCTTGCAGATTTGTTCATTAAGGCCTTTGCTGGAGAAAGAAAGGTTCATGCCAAAAAGACGTACATATTCAGAATTTTGTAGGGAGAATCCGAGCTGTTGTGGGAAATCGTAATTCGATTCCAAAAAGAAAGGATGCTGCTATCGGCGGTTCGAGTGGGCAGCGGAGGCATTCACGAAGGGTCTAAATCCACTGAGACTGATGCCTCCCAAAAACTGAAGAAGAGCTTGCTCGAGTTTCAGACAACCACAAGCGCGAATGTCTATAATCTCTATGAGTCAAAAATAAGGATAGAAGACGATCAACTTGGCTCATCTTATAACTAAGGGACGGGGTCAAGATAAAAATAAAGATAAGTTTAAAAATGACTTTGATGCAGATCGGAGGTCCTCTAGGGGTCGTTTTCTACTGTATGAAAGGACCGATGGGCGTAATAGTAAAGGATTTCAGTCATCGGATAGGTTTGCTTCCTACAGAAGGACGGATCGTGGCCGAAACAACAAATTGTTGGAAGACAAAGAGATGCCAGGTCCCGAGATCCCGCATATCCCAGGTTATCACACTAAAAATTTAACATCATCCTGGTAGAATTGGTGTCGGCAATGAGGAATATCAAAGAAGCGCGATTACCGAATCCAATTCGATCGGACCCTAATTAGAGGGATCCTAGTTTATGGTGTTAATTCCATGGGACTCAACGCGATAGAACTTGTGATTGCCGATATCTTCACGAGGAGGTGGAGACAATGATATGGGCAAAGCGGGGACAACGCAGAGCCGTTAAAAATGGAAGCAGAGTCACCTAGGATGATTATTAATTGGCTGCAACCCTGTACCACTATAAAATGGCAAAGAGTGGTCGATGCAGCTTTTACCCGAAAGGTCGGGATTGATATCCAGAAGGAGCTAATATTGGTTGGGAGTTGGGTTTCTATCCAATCTAGCTATGCGTGTTGCTCTTAATTGCACTTCTAACCATGTTTGGATTTATTTCTATTCTACTTTTAATGCTACCGATTGCTGAAAGTAATCTAAGTACAATGTTTCTGTAGGATTTTTCTCAATTGATAAAAAGAACTAGGGAAGTAACTTACACCTAGGCGAGTATCTAATGGGGTCTAGAATTTAGGAGAAGCTTGTTATATTTGGGGTCATGATATACCTTTACACGTAGTTAGTCACTCTATACCTCTCGGTAGTTTGAGTGACTTTGCCCTAATTGGCTTTCTCAAGAACAATTGGGTGTTCAAACGATGCAAGCAAAATTGGCTCAAGTCGGGTATTACTATCTCTAGGTTTAACCCTTTAATTGGGGCAATCAATCTCTTGAATTCACCCCAATTCCTTGTTATCCTGAATTTCCTAGACTTAGTCTCTCTTTCTCAAGAAGAGTCTAAGTCATAAAGGCACGAATCAGTGTTTGCAACCACCAACTCGACAATTAAAGCATGAATCAAGCTAAATATCATTAACCCATAAATAATTAATCCCTAAAATTGGAGACCCATTAAATACCCACACTAAGGTTGGGTCACAACCCTAGCTAATGGGTTTAGCTACTCATAATCAAGGTAGAAATTAAAGATGGAGATGAGATATAAGCCATAAAAGTTGATTACAAGAATAAAATCTAAGATTAATAGCTGAAGCTGCTCTAAAATTACTCTAAGTAGTAAAATACAGCTGTTCACGAGCTCCTTAGATAAAAAGATGACATAAAAAAAATGTGAAAAAGAACTATTTATACACAACTGAAATTACTGGAAAGGAATACCCCTACGGGGGTTCCACTATCAGTGAAATAATGAGCGCCTCAGCGTACGGATTTTCGTGGCCGCACAAAACAAGCGCGGACCGCGTTTCTTTACTTTTGTGCTTGGTTTGAACTTGATTTTGCAGACAGCGTAAAAGTTACCGCCTCAGCATTAGCCTCAACCGCGGCCGCGAAATTTGGATGCGAACCGCGCTCCTCAGTTAGGCTCACTTTGCAGGGTCTCTAAACCTTGATCGCTGCTATCAGCGTAATTACCTTCCGCGGCCGCACTTTTTCGTCGCGGCTAGTGGTCTATCTTGCACCCAAACACCTTCTCTGAGCCTCAATTCCGCGAACCGCGTAATTGTGGCCGCTTCAGCGGTGGATCTTCCGCGGCCATTCTTTTCCTTCGCGGTCAACGCTTTTATCTCAGCTTTGAACTTGTGCAATTTTAACTCCTCCATGAGTTGATTATGGCTTTCTTGCCTTATTTTGACCAAACCCTGCAGACACAATAAGTCAGTTTTCGGGAATACTTTTACACATTTTTGATCCAAAACGTAAGCAAAAGAGAGCATAAGATAGGCTAAAATCCATAGTTATCAACTCCCCCAAACTTAAGCTTTTGCTTGTCCTCAAGCAAACAAAGTAATTCCCACCTCATCAAGATAAAAGAAAGGAAAATTTCAGCTGTCCTAAGGTGACTTCATCAAGCATCAATTGGGACTAACAATTACCCTCAACTCAAATGTATTATTAACAACACACAACCTGTTTAGTACGATAGCCCTAGTGCTTACACAAAAGCATCAAGTGTTGACTTAACTCATCAAGGAAACTCTTTCTACTACATAGATCATTGTGGAACCCAAACTCTTACCCCTATACTCTCCATAAGCAAACCTCACTTTAGATTGTAGCACTCAGAACAAGGATTGTGGAAAAGTACGCTCATCTCTCTCAAAGGAAGGTGACAAGTCCGGTTCTAAGTACCATAAGCTTGCCCCTTATGTGAATCACCACTAATGTAAGCTCACTCAACTTGACATAATATAGGGCTTGTATGGGAATATAATGAAGGCTTTTGGTTCAAGGTAGGATCTATCAGTCTATGAAGGTTTCATCTTTCCTTAAGCACTTCATTTTCTCATTTCAGCTCAGACTTTCTTGACTCTTTGAGTCATTTTATTCTTCCTTAGGGGACTAGAGAGACACACTGTCACTCTTTCTTTTTCATGACAATCCTCTTTTTCCTTTCTAATCATTCCAAGCCTTTCATCGTTGCTTTTATTGAATCCCTTCATTTTTCTATATTATTCACTTTCTTTTTTGACTTTTTGGCTTTCCTTTCTTTTTCTTTTGCCTTCCCTTTTCTTCATTTTGTACCTTTTATCACTTTTGCATTCCTCGTCTCTCCCCCCAAAATTATGCTTTTGCCAATTGTGCTAAGGAAAGATCGGGTGCCAAGAGAGGGTCATTTTAGAACGGATAAAGGCTTGTATCATGGTTATTGAAAGAACAAGGGCTTCGGCTCAATGGGGTTGACTAGGGATATCATATTTGGTGGGCTATGGATGCTTTCAAGTTTCAATTTGGAACAAGGAGAGCCCATAATCATTTCTCAAGTAGAGCTACACTTAGAATTTCGCCTAGGCAAACATTCAGGGCAAGTTCCAGACTTATTGGCATGGGACTTTGACTTGGAAACAAAAACCTCACCTCACAAGCTGTTGGATTGCTAAAGAGATAGAGTCGAGGGACCACAACAACCCTAGCTAAGATTGAGCAACACAAATGGCCCCAAGAAGCCACTTGATGATTGTTTAGTCAACACAAGAGTCCAAAGGCCACAACTAGCACCATTCCTTGCAAATCAATTTGTTTTTAACCATAAGGTCAAAGGTAAATGTGCTAGGCCCAAGTGACGCTTTGCCTGAGTCACTTTTATTCATTACTACTATTTACACAAAAAACATAAAGAAAACGGACTCAAACCCTTAAGAAGTTTGTCACGCCATCCATCATCAGGAAGAGCCACCCGGTTCACACAAATTTCACCTTTGGAAAGAACCATGGCATTAAGAAAGTCAAAGGCTTATTAATCACGAAAACTTGTAAAAGTAAGAAGCTACAAATTGAAAAAGAAACTACTAAATGAAATAAAAAGCTACTCTATTAAGGAAAATTTCAAAAGAAGTTATAAAGTAAACTACGAAAAGTAAACTGAATATGTACAATAGGGGATTGAGACGAATATACATAAAAGGGGAATGAATATATACATGGAGAAGTAACTTTATCTAAATAACAAAAGTGAAAAGTACGAGAATAACGGAAAATAGTATCAAGGTTATTACAAACCAAATATCCAAATCATCATCTAAATAGCCCCCCCCCCCCCCAAATAAAAAGTAGCATTGTCCTCAATGCTATCAGCAAAAATAGAATAGGGAAAGGGTAGAGAGTAAAGAAGAACTCCCAATGATGCCTCTGTCTGCATGGGATCACCGGCTGGCTCCTGTGGCTGGCCTGAGTCACCTCCCTCGGGGTCCTCCAGCTCAATCTCCAATTCCTCAGTCTGGGGGATCACCCCTCTCCTCATGGGCTCTCTGTCACCTTCTTGCTCTGGTGCCTGTGCTGCTTGAGCTGCTGGGACTGGCTCTTCCAAGAGTAAGTGCAATGGAATGTCTCCAGCTGATCTAATCTTCTCAACCTCCTTGCTCAGCAGCTTTACTGACTCCTTTGAGGCCCGAGTCTTTTCATCTTTTTCGTTTGTTCGCCCAGCTCCTTGATTGATTTTCCCTGTGCATATAAAGTGTCCATGATAAGCTGATGGTTGTCCAGGAGTTCCTTCTGGTTGTCCAGAAGCTCCTTTAGTGATTCCTCCACTGAAGCAGGCACCTGGGGCTGTGCTGGAACTAACTGAGCTACCACAGTGCTGGATAGGACAGACTGCTTTGATATAGCTGTTTGCATCCAGTTGTTGATGTTGGAGAGAGTCTGATTAACCCTCAGTACAGTCAGAGGGTATGCTGATGAAGAAGGCACTGAAGTCGGAATAGAGGAAGATGGTCAAGAGGAAGCATGTGGCATGGCAGTGGAAGGCTTAGAACCAGTGGCCACCACCGCTGGCTCTTCTGACTGGCCAGTAGAAGTGGTGGCTTTGCCGTTGGACTTGGGGTTGTTCGGACCTTGAAGGATGTACCATGAAAATGGCCTCTTTGGTTTCACTTTGATGTCAAAATCCCTTCCTTCTACTTCTTGATCCTCCAGGTACATGGTGAGGAAGTTTGGGAAAGGATATGAGCTCTCATCTTTTCCAACTGCTCTGTTAATCACCTTGGCCATAATTTCCCGACATTGATCGGATACCCCGCCATGATAGCCCCCATAATACGATCCCGGGAAAGCGGCATATCACTGTCATGTGTAGTAGGGTCTAAGCGACTGCACACAAAAGTAGACCACCCCTTTGCTTCAAAGCTCAGAGTTTTCCTGTGGATCGGGGCCCATAGTGTAAGCCAATCTGGAGTAGACCCTGGAAGAGCAATCACCGATGCAAGCCAAGGGCGGGCTAACTCATCCAAAGCCACCTTTTCCAGATACAGGGACTCATCCTCGTCATTGAACCCGGCATAGTCATTCAGCGTCTTGCCATCAAATCTGATCTTTCGGTTCTGCACCTTGGTCACATAGGGGCCCTTTTTGATGTGGGCTACATTGGCATAGAACTCTTTGACTAAATATTCATTGGCCTCCAACAACTTGCTTGTGATGAATTTCCACCCACTCTTTTATCAGATTGCCTCTTCACATTGGGGTTGTGGGGTAGAAGATCCCTTTCTATGAATCGCCTCTCGAGGGTGAGAGACCTCTGTGGCCACCATTCCTAGAATTTGTGATAGCCTTTCTCACTAAAAAATCGATCTTGCCATACCACAGGGTTTCTAGATCTTGCCAACCCCCCTGTCTGAGTGTCACCACCCCTCCCATCATCGAGGATCTCAGCATCTACATCAATAGGGTTCATTGGTGAGGCCAAAGGTATGGCAGGTGGAGAAGCTGATGCTCGAGCCTCACTACTCTCCTCTGAGCCATTACACGACTCAGAAGAAACAGAGGGTGTAGGTTCGTCTCGTAACTGAAATTTCTCCGAAAAGTCTGTAGGAACATAGGTTGGCACTGAGCCTCCTTCCGAAACTTCCCGGGAAGGGACATATTCATTCCTTCAAAATGGGATGCGGCTTTGTCCGCAGCTTTGATGGCTTTCCGTAGCTTCCCTATAGATTTCTGGACCGCAAGTGGTAACTTGGCCCTTCCTTGTCCTCCTTTTCCCCTGCCTCGGGAGGATTTAGCCCTCCCTTTTGGTTTATCACCTGCACCTCTAGATCGGACCATTGTCTGCATACACAATCAGTGAAAGCTCATTAGTATTATTGTTAAAAGAATCATCAAAGGAAAGTAGATGAAAAGTTGACAGTGTTTCTAAAAGCAAGGGTCCGCTGATAGCGGAAAAAGGGGCGTGGCCACGGACTGGCTACCGCTGAGAGCGGAATTTTGGACACGGCCGTGAAAGACTAGGATTCAGACTATCCAGTCTCTGAAGTTGGGCTACCGCTAAGATCGGAATTTTGGGCGCGGCCGCGAAAGTTGAAACGCCGTTTGTGGAAAAACTAAAGCGGCCACGGACCCAACTAAGCAAGACTCTGAACCTAAAATCCGCAGTTCGCGAACAAAGAATAGCGGCCGCGTAAAAGAGGCTGCTGACCGCGAAATTTCCACCGCTGACCACGGTAAACGAACCATTTTTAACTCAGGACATTGTATGAACGCAGACCGGGGAATTTCAGCCGCGGCCGCGGAATTCAAAAAGAACGGGCACTGTAGGTTTTTTACTAGCATACAAATTAGGCAATTAGGTGCTAAAACGAACAACCCTACCCCCTATAAGGCATACATAACAAGTACCCACATGAATTTTTGATCTCAGTTCCTAGATTATGGGGATTAATGAAACCCTAATTAAAAAGAAGAAGTTAAAACTAAGAGAAAAGAAAAGTAAAAATATAAAGCAATGCTATGATTTGAACATACCGGTTGTGTGATGTGTGTTGGAAACTAACTTCTGATTAGTGTTATGATATTGGGAGCAGATTGAGGAGATGAACAGTAGACTATTTCTTTTGAGAGTGAAAAGTTGATTAGTGTTATGATATTGGGAGCAGATTGAGGAAATGAACAGTAGACTTTCTTTTGAGAGTGAAAAGTGCAAAAAGGGTAAAAGGAGGAGGGCCCTCCCATTTATACTAAACCCTAAGGGCCCACACCGACCTACCTGGTGCGGCCGCGAAATTCCACCATGGTCCGCGCTTTCGGTGCTATGAAGAGTTGCAAGACCAATAATACCGCTGAGAGCGAAAAAGTGGATGTGACCGCGATATAAGGTCCGCTGACCGCGAAAATGCCACCATGGACGCGGTGGAAACTTCAGAGAGGTCACAATTTGGACTTTCCAAGTCAGCATCCGCTACAGAATCACGCCCCCGCGAAAAAGCTTCCGCTGACCGTGCAATTTTGGGCGCGGTCAGCGGTCCAATTACATACTTAGCCAAATTTTTCAGTATTAGTCCTGCCCTGCATCAAAAATTCCTACACAAACTTCACAACCAGTTAGTCCAAAACAAAGCCTACAATAAGAAGAAAATTAAAAAGAAAGAAAAACACACGGGTTGCCTCCCAAGAAGCGCCTGATTTAACGTTACGGCACGACGCAGGTTACCATCAATCACTTGAAATGGATCATTGCTACCATGTGGCTGTCATCAAACTTTCCAAGATAGTGATTTACTCGGTGCCCGTTAAATCGGAAGATTTCACCATTTTTATTTTTCAAATCAAGAGCACCAAACGGAGTTACATGCACCACTTCAAAAGGGCCACTCCATTTTGACTTGAGCTTCTCGGAAACAGTCGTAACCAAGAGTTAAATTGAAGAACCAAATCACCCTCCTTGAATTCCTTGCTCCGGGCATATTTGTCATGTAAGTACTTCATCTTGTCCTTATACAAGGATGAGCTGGAATAGGCATGAAACCTAAACTCATCAAGTTCATTTAGTTGCTCTACCCAGATATTTGCAGCACCATCCCACTCAAGATTTAACTTCTTCAGCGCCCACATGGACTTATGTTCTACCTCAATCGGAAGATGGCATGCTTTCCCAAAAACCAACCGGTACGGAGACATATCAATTGGAGTCTTGTAAGCAGTCCAGTAATCCCACAAAGCATCATCCAGTTTCTTTGACCAATCAGTCCTATTTGTATTGACAGTTTTTGACAATATGCTCTTTATCTCCCTGTTGGAGACCTCAACTTGTCCACTAGCCTGAGGATGATAAGGAGTTGATACCTTGTGATTGACACCATACTTTGCAAGCAAAGTGTCGAATGCCCTGTTGCAGAAATGAGAACCCTCATCACTGATGATCGCCCTAGGAGTGACAAACCTTGTAAAAATATTTTTCTTTAAGAAAGCCACTACACTCCGTGCCTCATTGTTGGGCAAAGCCATCGCTTCAACCCATTGGGAAACATAATCAATAGCAACCAGAGTGTACGTATTACCACATGAACTCACAAAAGGTCCCATGAAGTCAATGCCCCACACGTCAAATATGTCAACCTCAAGAATAGAGGTGAGAGGCATTTCATCCTTCTTGGAAATTCCACCAGCTCTCGGACACTCATCACATCTCTTCACAAGCTCACTAGTATCTTTATATAATGTAGGCCAATAAAAACCACAGCTAAGCACCTTTGAAGCAGTTCTCGCCCCACCATGATGACCACCGTAGGGTGAGGAATGGCAAGCATCAAGAATACTCGTTTGCTCCTTTTCTGGAACACATCTCCGGATCACACCATCATTACAAATCTTGAACAGATAGGCTCGTCCCAGTAGTAATCCAAGCTTTCCCGTTTAAGCATTTTCCTTTGGTTAGAAGAGAGCTCACATGGGACAATGCCAGTCACAAGAAAGTTAGCAATATCGGCGAACCAAGGCATACCATTCAAAGATACGGAGAGGAGTTTTTCATCCCGGAATGAATCATTAATTTTGAGGCCATCACGGGGCCTCCCCTCCTCCTCCAAGCGGGACAAGTGGTCCGCCACTTGGTTTTTACACCCTTTTCGATCAAAAATTTCAAGGTAAACTCTTGAAGCAATAGAACCTATCTCATCAACGAGCCTTAGAATCCTTTTTTGTCATCAAGTAGCGGAGTGATGCGTGATCAGTATGAACAATCACCTTGGCACCCATGAGATAAGGCCTATACTTTTCCATGGCAAACACTATGGCTAGCAACTCTTTTTCCGTCACCGTGTAATTAACCTGGGCATCATTCATAGTTTTGCTTGCATAATACACCAGGTGAAACATCTTGTTCACCCTTTGCCCCAAGACCGCTCCTACCGCAACATCACTTGCGTCGCACATAAGCTCAAAGGGTAAGCTCCAATTGGGTGCGGTAATAATGGGAGTGGTTGTCAGTTCGTACTTGAGAAGTTGAAAAGCTTTCATGCACTCTTCATTAAACACAAACCTTGCATCCTTTTCCAACAATTTGCATAAGGGATTCATCACCTTTGAAAAGTCCTTGATGAACCTTTGGTAGAACCCCTCATGCCCAGAAATAGACTCAAATCGTTTAAAAATCGTACAGATCTAGGAGTTGTACGCAAAAATTAGGGTTTCAGAAGAAACCAAAGTATAGATGAAAGAACCTGTCAAAATCTCAAGGATCGTAAAAAGTACAGCAAGATTTCGCTTGGAATCATACTGAAGTAGCCAAGAACCGACCAGATGGTAAACCCTAGATGCAAGTTAGCGTGGCCCAGGGCCCTTAAAGACCTCAGAGAAGGTGAGCATGGCAATAGAGGAGCCATTGGAGGCTTAGGGTTTGGAGGGTGGTCACCGGAGAAGACCGGAGAAGGGAGGCGGCGGTTGAAGGAACTAGGGTTAGGTTGAGGGGTTGAGAGAGGAGAAGAGCTGAGAGAATACAGAGGCGGCGGTCTCTGAGGAATGAGGTAGGGTTAGAGGTTGTTTGGGATAAAAAAGGAATGAACGGACGAGGGCCGTTGATCTTTTAGATCAACAGCCAGGATTTGACGGGTCTTGGGTCAGGTAGGCGGGTTTAGGGTCTGGGTCGAGTAGTTTGGTTAGAAATTGGGCTGGGGTTGGGTTTAAATTGGGCTAATATTGAAATGCAGATATGGCTATATTTTAAATAGCCAATTTTTCCCATATAATTTATAATAAATAATTTCTGGAAAATAATTTGTGTACTAAAATGATTTATAATAGATATTTATCATTTTAAAAATATAGGAGACCGATTTTATGCATATAAATGTAATTATACATTAATAAGGCTAATATTGCAATTATATGCAATTTAGCTTTAAAAACACAAAATGCAATTATAAAAATGCACAAATTTTAACCATATTTTGGCATAAATATGGAATTTAAATGACTAAATCACCCCAACAATAATTTGAGGGTAATTATTGGGGAATTTTATGAGTAAAAGGGAAGGAAATAGATCAATTTAAAATCTTTAAAATTATGGAAAAAATTATAAAAACCTTATGCATGCTTATATATGCATATATGTGCTATTTTGAAGGTATTTATGCAATTAGAAAAATATAGGAAAAAATTGGGTATGGACAACTGCCCCTCTTTACCCGGAAAGAATGAAAGAGTTTTCGGGTAAAGAAATGATGGCCAATTTTGACCGGACGGGATGCTGTGAAAGACAGGGGCCGGACTCCGGTCTCCGAGCTGCCTACATATCCCTGGTTTTACAGGAATTAGGCCATGTGTAGTTCTGGATTCGTCGGTGGAATATACCGATGAGATTTTTGCAAGAACGGACACGAGATGCGGAAGCGGCCATGGTGAGCGATTAAGGCTCGAGATAGTTGGAGGAACCGGAGCGAGATTGCTCCAGCTAGGATAGCGGTTGCTCACTGGTTACCTGCAGACAAATGTGCTACAAACAAGTATCTGCAAAAATTTAAACATGATGCAAATTCCCTTCGGACCATGAAAGTTGTCTTTGGACGATAAAAGATGACGTCCTTGGACCATGACGTCCTGGGCTATGAATTGTTTAGTGAGGGATTCGCAGGCCATGAAATGATGTTCTCGGGTCATGAAAATGATGCCTCCGAACCATGACGCCTTTGAATAATGATATGCAAGTTTTGAGAGATCCTTAGGCCATGGTTGGTGTCTTCCGGCTATGAGGATGATGCCTTTAGACTATGACGCCTTTGGATAGATTGGCGATATTCCAGCCCATGATATGCAATGGTAAAATGTTAACAAGACAAGGCTTAGTCTTGTGAAATGAAGGGCAGATCTTAGCCCGATCGAAAAGCAAATAAATAGTAATAAAAAAAATGCAATATTTGTGGAAGGAGGGACAGTGTTTGGTTCCATGCAGACGGCGAGGCAAGGGTTAGCTTCATGCAAATATGGAGGCAGGGATTAGCCTCATGGAGTCAAGGATTAGACTCATGCAAAATAAGGAGTCAGGGGTTAGACTTGTGCAAGTATGAAGGTAGGGATTAGCCTCATGCTAGTATGGAGGCAAGGATTAGCCTCATGCAAGTATGGAGGCAAGGATTAGCCTCATGCAAGCATGGAGGCAAGGATTAGCCTCATGCAAGTATGTAGGCAGGGATTAGCCCCATGCAAGTATGGAGGCAGGGATTAGCCTCATGCAAGTATGGAGGCAAGGATTAGCCTCATGCAAGATGGAGTCAAGGATTAGACTCATGCGAATGGGGAGGCAAGGATTAGCCTCATGCAGGATGGAGTCAAGGATTAGAATCATGCAAATGGGGAGGCAAGGATTAGCCTCATGCAAATATGGAGGCAAGGATTAGCCTTGTGGAGTCAGGGATTAGACTCATGCAAATATGGAGGCAAGGATTAGCCTCATGGAGTCAGGGATTAGACTTGTGCAAGTATAGATGCAGGGATTAGCCTCATGCAAGTATGGAGGCGAGGATTAGCCTCATGCTGTGAGCACGTGATATTTGCCCTATATGAATTACTCCTATAAAATTCAAAAAAATAAAATTTTTTCGTTATTCGCAATTTTATAGGATTTTGTGAGAATTGTTTGCATTTCTGTGCATGTTTATTTCTGTTAAAAATCATGGAAATGTCAAAAATACCATGCATTTCATTTAGGATTTATTTTTATATTTTTGAGGTTGATTAGTGAATTAGTTGCTTTATTATAATTAAAAATCACAAAAAAATTGGGTTACTTTTGCATTTTAGACTTTTAATTTTAAATTAGTGGTTTCCTCTCTTAATTTAGGAGAAATTAATTTTTGTAAATATTATAGTAGATAATTAGCTTAATTTTATAACTTAGATAAATTTTGGAGATTAATTTAGGTTTAATTAATTAAAAGAAAAAAAAGAGAAAACAAAGAACAAAAGAAAAGGGAATGAGAATTTGATCTTAAAACCCAATTTGGGCCAAGACCCAAACAATTCCGACCCAATCCGCCCCAAACCCGCTCCAGCCCACCCCTGGTAACCCGGTCCAACTCCCCCTAAGTAGCCAAACGACCCCGTTTCAGTTTGTACCATCTCAGCCGTTGGATTTCCATAATCCAACGGCCCGGAACTAAGGCTTCGTTTATATTTAACTGTCTGAAGCGACCCCATACCCCATTCAAACCCCCCCAATCCGTCTCTAACCCAACCTAAAGAAAACCCTAGCCGCCCTACTATCCTCTCAACTCACCGGCCGGCGGCGCAACTCCGATCGACCCCAAACTTACACCCTATAACCACCAAGCCTCCCCAAACTCAAAACCCTTGACGATTTTCCCAAAAAATTTTTTGAATTCGTCAAATCTTGAATCTAGAGTTTGACCTAATTTCGGAATTGGGGTTTTCTGAAGATTTCTGCTCGTCATGGCTGGAAACTCACCCTGATAGATCATTCTTGACTAGAGTGGTCATTAGGGTCAGTTTCAAGCTCCGTTGAGGCATCTCGAGCTCGGCCTTGGCTTCCATCTTTGCTTCCCTTGGTCATTCATGCTCTCCGGGTTTGGTCAGTTGGTTCACCTTTGTTTATTCTGTTTTCGTCTCTTTTGATTCTTTCCTTTTCCTTTCTTTCTTTCTTGTTCAGTTAATCTCTGCTTGCATGTTAGGTTAGAGTATTTGACAGGCATTTTGATTTCGATTTTGTTTAAATTGGTTAATTTTTAAAACATCCTAGCACATTCTAGTTCAGGGTCAATTATAACTTTCATGGATTAATTCAATTTCGTTTGTTTAATTAAAACTAGTCAGTCTTAAGGTTGTGCTACTAAGATTATGAGCCTAAGGCTTTCTTTTGGGCTGTTGTTTCATTCCTGCTTGGGCAGGACAAGCCCATGGGTTTGGTTTGGGTCTTGGGTCAATTTGATCCTGGAGTGACTCGTTTTGGATGTAAATACATGGTTGTCAAAGGGTGTTTTGGGTATTTGAGGGTTGGGGGAATATTTTCGGTTGTAAGAAGTTTCTAGAGGATAGGAAGGAGACTTGCATGCTAAGAAAGGGAGGGGTTCAGATATTTATTTTAAGGACTTGGAGGGTAAAAGTAAGGGGGGGGGGGGGCTAAAGGGAATTAAAAAAATCAAGTTCTGCTGCCCTAAGCTCCTTATATAAGAACCTCATTTTCCTACATTCTAGGGTAGAGAAAATAGCATAAAAGAAGGACCCAAACGGCTGAAGCCTTTTCTTAAGATATAGGCCTCTCAACATTTTTCTCTACCCCTAAAACCTGAAAGCACACAGATAGAATTTTGGAGGGTCGAAAAATACAAGAAAAGGGAATTCAAACACTGTTCCATTGGTTATTTGGTGTCATCTTTCTGGGTTTTCGAAAGCTGGAACACTTTGCTGGTTTTGGTTTTTAAGCATGGATTAAGTTGATGGTGTTGCTGCTGTTTACTGCTGTTTAAAGCTCTGTTGATCTCATTGTCATCTTGCTGAAATTTCTTTGTTATTTTTTGTTGTATCCAGATATGGTCATTACTCTTGAAATGGAAAGTTTGAAGCAATACATGGATTAAAGTGGAAATGGATCAATCTGATTTTCATTCTTCTATTTTTCTTTAACATTTGATATGTTTTGCTGGGTTTTGGTAGCTGTTACTTCTTTAGTTATGGTTGAATGCTAGTATTTGTATTTTTCTTTGGTGATCTAGGAGGTTGAATATTCTGAGTTTCACATCTGTGTTTAGCTATAATTTTAAGATTGTTTAACTTTGGCTCCAACTGAGTTAAACACTTGAACATTTTCAGCATGCCTTAGTTGTATGATTCTGTAAACATGCATGGTTAGATAATTAGGATTAGACAAGGATGAATCCATGTTAGTAAACCATATGTTTTGAAATCATGTTGATGTTTGGTTAGATTTAGGAATTCTACTATGTTTTGATAATGAAATAGATTATAAGCAGGCTGTTATAATACTAAACATTGCATCATTAGTGTGGTAATGGGATTTGGCCTCAGAATATGCCTTTCAATTTAGTTAAAAGTTGCAAGTATTTGGGCTGTAATAGGGTGAGGGACCTGTTGAGCTTCGAATGAGGCCTGACATAGGCCTAAATCGGGCAGCCCTGTCTCAAGCTAGGGCCCTTCAATTTTAGTTTAATTGTTTCGCTTCCCTCATAAATTTTTGTTTAATGCATTACCCGATCTCAAGATATTCATGTAATAAATTTTGCTTCATGTGATTACAATAAGTCGTACAGTTGGGCCTCGTAGTTGGCCCAGTTATGCCCAAATGCCTTTTGCTGATTCCGTTTCAGTCTTGGGCCTCATCTTGAGCCCAATTCCCCTTTTAAGATTCCTGGTTGTTTCTAGGCTTATCGCAAGCCTGGAATTTGCCCCAAATAGTTTTTTTTAAAATGTAGGTTTGTTTAGAGTAATTTTGGATAGATTTTAATTTGGATAAAATCCAAGCATTTTCAGATGGTCTTAGTTAAGCACTATTTCTTAAAGAAAGAATGGATTGAGGTGTGCCATCCGCATTAAGTCACTCATGGCCCTCACAATTGTTACATTATTTATTAAGAATGAATATTCGTAGAAAAGCCTTTAAGCGCGATTTAATTTACATCTGTGATTGTGTACACGTTCGCGTGACCAATTACGATTCTAAAAATCAAATCGGAGTATGCGTTCGCGCAATTTCGATCAAACTTTCTTAATAATAAAATTGTTATTAATAGACCACTAATTTAATTCAGTTCATATAGTTCGAGGTGCGCCATCCACAATTTAATCATTTATGGCCCTCGTATTAATCTTATGACATAGATATAAAAATAACAAATGTTCGTAGTTTGCTTTAGGCACGTTAAAATACCATCGTAGTTGCGTACACGTTCGTGTGACATGATTACGATTTCTAAAAACAAAACCAGAGTATGCGTTCACGCAACTTCGACCAAACTTTCTTAATAATAATAATAAAGCGTTATTAATAGTGGACACGTTCGCGTGACACAATTTTGACGCACCAAACAAATGGGTACACGTACGCATGACCTGTTTCTTAATTAAAAAGGCAAATGCACATAGGTTCTAAAATCAGTAATTAATCAATTTGATTAAGCCAAGTATGTTCAGAGCGACCGTGCTAGGACCACGGAACTCGGGAGTGCCTAACACCTTCTCCCGGGTTAACAGAATTCCTTACCAGGATTTCTGTGTTTCGCAGACATAAACAGAGTCAAATCTCCTCGATTCGGGATTCTAAACCGGTGACTTAGGACACCATAAACTATCCCAAGTGGCGACTCTAATCTTAAATAATAATCCCGTTTCGATTGTCATTTAAATTAGAAAAACTCCCTTATACCCCTTGGGGGGGGGGGGTAGGAAAAAGGAGGTGTGACAGCTCTGGCGACTCTGTTGGGGACGAGAACCCAGAATCTCTAGTTCAGGGTTCAAGAATACGAGCTTGTTAATATGATTTTGCTCGGCTTTATTTATTGTTGATATTATTGTATTTTGTGAACCCAATGTGCTAATTACCTTTATGTGCCATGTCAATATTGTTTGAATGTTATTAAAATGCTTTCTTACGCCACCCCTCTGAGTCTTCTAATATTTGGCGCACACGTTCGCGTGGCCCACTTTCTGCTAGAAGTCATACCAGTTAAGAATGAGGCATGGGCCAGCAACAAGGCCGGGCAGACTTTAGTGCTCCCGGTACGTTGCCCCCACCTCGGCTCGAGTTTTCCACTCGGGTGAACCCAGTCTAGAACACAACCCCAGGTTAAACCCTAGAAGAACATAACCTCATGCAGGATCCCTAGTAGGAACGTTTGTTTGCATCACGCGCATTTGACTTAAGGGACTCAACACAGGGATTGGGTCCGTCTAGGACAGGTGTACCCAAAATAACAGACCATCCTGATGCATCTTACGTGCTATGTGAACATTTATTTGTATCGGCTTGCATGCTGACCGGCTAGGAAAGACAATCAAAGGAAAAACCAAGAGTGGTGTAGAAAGGAAATAAACCCGGTATTTGAAAATATCCCGAAACTCTGCCGTATTTTTTTTTTAGAAAAAGGGATTTGAAAAAGAAAAAACAAAAGAAAAAAAAGAGAGCCTTTTCAAAATGAGTCACTCGTGTTTTCTTTTAAAATTATGTCAAGACTGCCTGAACTACGCAGGTCTGATTCCCACCGGATGTGGGATACGTAGGCAACCTACATAGGGTTCGGCCTCTTTTTCAAATTAACCAAATAAAGAGAAGTCGTAGGTAGGGATCTATGTAAAGAATGAGCCGACCCAGTTTCGGTGACATTCTCGCCGAGATAGCCTTAGAATACCTTTAGTGTCAAAGGGCTATTTTCGTAGGGAACGAACAAGTCTATTAGTAAAGAGTCATTTTTCTAAGTGTCTTCCCCCCGGCCTCAAAATTTACTTGAAATTGTGAAGGGGCCATATTTACAAAAGCAGCCACTTTTGTGTAAAAAGGGGAAAAGGTCATTTTCTTTTAGAAGTCAAAAACTATTTCCTCAAAAGTCTATCAGAGTCAACCCTAATCCTAACCATTCGCAGGTACCAAGATGAACATTGTCCAGGACCCAAAACTACTAGTCATAGAGCAGGCTCAGTTGTAGTTGCGCATGTGGTGGTATGATTTGGATGGGGATGGTCAAGACTGGGTGAAAGAACATTTGGGTGCTCTCATTGATCTATTGGAAATCAAACCACAGGAAGATTTGATCAAAGCTTTGGTAACCTTCTGGGATCCTGTGCACAACGTCTTTCGCTTCTCAGATTTTGAACTCACCCCTACACTGGAAGAAATAGCTGGGTACATCCATTTTGGCCGGGACTTGAGGAAAAAGTAGTTGATATTCCCGAGAGCCCCATCAGTGCACAAATTCTTTGATCTTCTTAATATCAGCAAACAAATGAAGAAGGCTCATGTGGACAACGGGTGTTGTTCCTTTCAATTTTTGTATTCCAGATTCGGACATTTGGTCGGGTTCGAAACACATGAAAAAGGATTGAACAACAAACAGGACAAGAACCTTTGGTAAATTCATCGTAGGTTCGCCTTCATAGTCGACGGTAGACACCCGCATGGCTAGAGTTTCACAAACCCTTATTACAAAGAAAAATCACACACTTGCTCCCCTAGTACTGGCAGACATTTACCGGGCATTGACATTGTGTAGATCCGGGGCCCAATTCTTCGAGGGTTGCAGTGTTCTTCTACAAATGTGGTTGATTGAGCATCTCTGCCACCACCCCAGGTTCATGAGCTATGGTTCAAGCAAAGACAATTTCATCAAAAGCTACGAGGAAAGGGTGAAAGATTACAACGCTCCAGAAGGGTTTGAAGCTTGGATCTCCCATTTGAAAGCTCTAAAAGCAAGTCAAGTCGAATGGACGATAGGTTGGCTCCCGATGACAGAAATCATATATATGACAACCGCAAAGGGTTATTTGATGTTGATGGGTTTGCGTAGTGTCCAGCCATACGCACCACAGAGAGTCCTAAGGCAGCTAGGGAGATATCAGGTAGTACCTGAAGATCAGGATGTAGCCACTTAGGTCATTGAACTCCATCCAGAGGCCGCATTACCAGAGGCTTTACTCCAGCAGGATTGGAACAATTATCGGTATCTGAAAAATGGCACCCAGGTACCAGATATTGCTAAAGGGGAAGTGAATCCGAATTATGCAGCATGGTTTGAAGGAAAGTCAGGTGTAAGCAATGAGCCAGAGCCCGAAAGACCAGAAAAAAGACCACATGTGCAAGCTTTTGATGACAAAGTCAAGGAAAGGTTGGCCTGGGGAGAGAAGGAGAAAAAGTACCAAGCTACCATTCACGTTCTTGAAGAGAAATTGAGAAACGTTGAGTTCAATAATGATCTACAACTGCAAGAAGCTGAAGGAGAAAGAAGGAAATTGGCCCAGGAAAATGAAGCTTTACGAGCTCAAATTCAAAGAATGAAAATCGCCGCCGAAAATCCGGCTAGAAGTAGACAAGATGAGAAGCTCATAAACGACCTTAGGAGAAAGGTGGGTGCTTACGAGGAAGACCTAGAAAAGACTGAAAAGGAGTTAGCTAAAGCCCAATCCAAGTTAGTTAAGAGTGCGAAGGGACGGGCAAGTTTCGTCCGACAGCTGAAAGAGAAGTACGACAGAGGAATGGTGGGTCTAAAGAAAAGAATCAACGTCCTTGAAAACGAAATGACCAAACAGGCAAGAGATTTCAAAGCAGAAAGGGAACATTGCTATGCCCTGATGTCGCAGTTAAAAAAGGACCTACAGCAACTTCAAGAGCAAAATCATACTGCCGAACAAGTTTTGGGGGCCCGATCTCAGCAGATTGGACGATTGCTACAAGAAAAAGGTATTATCAGGGAAAGGGTTAGGAAGATTGCAGACTAAATCGTGATGAAGTGCAACGAGTGTGAAGACATGACCCAGTCCATGTTCTTCGCTTCAGTTATGATCTTTGTCCGACAGATCATGGACGACTTGTTTCGTCTTCAAGAAGACCTGGTACATAGACCCGCAGCAAGGCCAGCTGGAGCAATAGTGGAAGCACTTATGTATTCTTGATTTTATTTTATCGAGTCCGTGTTGCATTTTCTTTTAGAGTCAGTCAGTCCATTTAGAGTCTTGTTTTAGTTTCTGAAAATGTTTGAGTCTGTAGGGAAGCCGTTGTAATCAGGATGTTATGTTTTATTTTACAAAATTTGAAGAGAAAGAAAAACGTGTCTTTTATTTATTTATTATCTATTTTCGGAACTACGCTTGGTCCGATTCATGCGGCGTCATGATACGTAGGCATTCCACATAGGATTCGATCATAACCATAAAATGAAAAAGAAAAAAAGAGTGGAAATAAATCGAGGGGAAAGAAACAATGGCAAAACAAGAGAGGAAAGAAATTGCGAGAATAAAGGAAGAGGAGAGCCAACAAAGAAAGGTGGGAATGAAAAGAAAGAGAGAAAGAAGAATGCAAAATGAAAATAATTAGTGAAAGCCGGGATGAAGCAAACAGCCGTTCAAATGCATAATAGAAATGGTTAACTGCTTAGGTGCATTGCATCCACAACGTGCGGTTGCCTATCCGTTAAGCTCTTAATCGCTAACAAGTTTGCTTGTTGTCATCAAGTACAGGCAGGTGGTTAGTTTGATCGGCATTCTGGCAAACCCTCATGGCCGGCCAGGAACTGGATGCAAGTGTTATTGATCCGTCAAGGGAGGGGGAGGAGTCTGAGGTTAATCTGAAAGAGGAGCTGTACAAGTTGAAACATCAGATGGCCGAAATGTACCAAGCCTGGGTAAAAGGGCATCCTCCACCATCAGACCCTGCCAACCCCGCTTTCATCCCACCATTGGCTCAGTCCCAAGAACCTCCCACTGCTGATTCATCCCCACAAAATGCACCAGGTTTCGCCCACTACCACCATTATCAAGGCACCACTTCCCAAACCACCCAAGCACCACCGGCCAAAACAATCCCGTACCCCCCTCCACCAACCACCCCTATTTTCGTACCACCCCCGCCAGCTACGCTCCATCGATCCTCCAGCGAGCCATTGTTCCAGACCCAAGATAATCAGTACTATCCCCCAGAGCCTACTTTCAGGGCCCCAGATCATCACTCTTATACTCCTCGTTTCGACCTCCCTGTTGAGACTGAGAAATCACCTAAAAATTCGGAACAGGAGGAGATGTTCAGGAAGGTAAGAGGCCTGGAGCAATCATTCAGAAATATGCAGGGATTGGGAGGCCAGGTGAGCGTAGCCTACAAAGATTTGTGTCTATTTCCTGATGTCCAGCTGCCAGTGGGATTCAAGATGCCTAAATTTGACCTATATGATGGGCACGGGGATCCGGTGGCCCACTTGAGGGGATTCTGCAGTAAAATGAGACGAGCTGGCGGAAGAGATGAGCTGTTAATGGCATATTTCGGCCAAAGTCTAAGTGGCGCAGCGTTAGAGTGGTATACACGTCAAGATCACAATAGATTCTATACATAGGACGATCTGGCCCAAGCATTTGCACGACACTTCCAGTATAACATAGAGATCGTGCTAGATCGGTTGTCCTTGACTAAGATAGAAAAGAAGCCTGGAGAATGTTTCAGAGAATATAGTTTTCGCTGGAGAGAACAAGCGGCAAGAGTCAACCCGCTAATGGAGGAAAATGAGATGGTAGAATACTTTCTGTAGGCTCTGGAGTCTACTTACTTTGGCCATCTGATATCAGCCATTGGCAAGTCATTCAACGAGGTAGTAAAGATGGGCGGCATGGTGGAAGAAGGGCTAAAGTCGAGCAAAATCATGAGCTACTCGGCCATCAAAGCAACCACCCAAGCCATCCAAAACGGTACCGGAGGAGTGATTGGAAAGAAGAAGAAAGAAGATGTGGCAACAGTTGATTCAGGATCATGGTTTGGACCAAAGGGCCCGTCACACCATTATACCCAGCCGCGACCCGTCACCGAACCTACACGCAAAACCCATATAATCTACCCCAACACTACTTCCCATCACCAGACCCTCAGATTTCTGTTCACCACGCCCAATCATGTACTCAACCTCCCCCTTACCCACAGTGGCGTGCCCCAAACCCACAAACACCTACCCAGCTCCACAAAATGCTTACCCACCTCCACGAACCTACCAAAACCCTGTCAGTCCAGGTTTCCGGCCCAAGCCAGTGTTCAAAAATAAAAGGTTGCAGCGGAAGAAAACTTTCACCCCATTGGGGGAGTCTTATACTAACCTGTTCCAGAGATTGAGGCAGTTGGATATGCTGAGGCCAATTGAGTTGAAATTGCCAAACCCTCCTCCAAAGAATCTTGATTACTCCTTGAGCTGTGCATACTGTTCTGGTAATCCGGGGCATGATACGGAAAAGTACCGGCACTTAAAAAATGCCATCCAAGAGCTCATTGATACAAACCAGATTGTGGTCCAAACTCCGGAAACCCCTAACATCAATTAGAACCCATTGCCGACTCATGATGAAACAAACATGATCGAGATAGTACACAAGGTGGGGTAACCCAAGAAGCCATCACAATTTGTTATGATGATTCGGTCTAGTGAGGCCAAGACAGTCAAGGAAGCAATTGTCACAAAACCAATGCTTGAAGGACCAGTGAACAAGTTGAGCATGACGAATGGTGAACCATCTGTGGTAGTTGAGAAGAGATCCCCAGTTGATGCTGTAGCAAAGCAAGAAAAGTCAAAGGTGGTCGTGCCAGGGTTGGCGAGTAAGCCTATCATAATTGTGGAGGGTGCCCGTACGGACCCTGTCAACATCAAGCCTGTAACCTAGTTGCCGATAGTCAATGCCAAGGCTATCCCATGGAGCTACGAACGGATGATAGTGACCTACAGGGGAAAGGAAGTGAAAGAAGAAGTCAATGAGGCCTAGGGACTAACTCGTTCGGGGAGATGCTTTACCCCGGAAGAGTTAAGAAAAGCTAAAACATCCAGAGATAATCCAGTTCTAGTGAAGAAAGCAGTCACTGAGGAAGAAGCAGAGGAATTTTTGAGAAAAATGAAGGTACAAGATTACTCCATCGTGGAGCAGCTGAGAAAGACGCCCGCTCAGATTTCCTTGCTATCATTATTGATCCACTCAGATGAGCATCGTCGGGCCCTGATGAAAATTCTAAATGAAGCTCATGTCCCCGACAAAATTTCAGTGAACCATCTGGAGAAGATCACCAACAAAATATTTGAGGTGAACAGGGTCACTTTCTCCGACGATGAGTTGCCTGTGGAAGGTGCTGAACACAACAGAGCTCTCTATCTTACGATAAAATGTGAAGATTTTGTGGTCACCAGGGTGCTAGTTGATAATGGTTCTAGTGCAAACATTTGCCCTCTCTCTACTCTGAACAAGTTGAAAGTTAATGAGAAGAGGATTCACAAGAACATCATATGCGTTCGAGGTTTCGACGGTGGAGGGAAAGACTCGGTCGGTGATATAGTGCTTGAATTGACAATAGGATTGGTGGAATTCACCATGGAGTTCCAGGTACTGGACGTAGCCGTCTGTTACAACTTGATGTTAGGTCGGCATTGGATACATGCCACCAAAGCAGTACCGTCCACTTTGCACCAGATGGTCAAGTTCGAATGGGATAGACATGAGATCGTCGTGCATGGCAAGGAGAATTTGTGTGCTCACAGTGATGCCTCCGTCCCGTTTATTGAGGCTGAAGATGACAAAGGGCCTTGTGTCTACCAAGATTTTGAAATAGTGCCGGTCGAGAAGGTTCCAG
Source organism: Nicotiana attenuata (assembly GCF_001879085.1). Lineage (NCBI taxonomy): Eukaryota > Viridiplantae > Streptophyta > Magnoliopsida > Solanales > Solanaceae > Nicotiana > Nicotiana attenuata. Next base: position 105,151 of record NW_017673577.1, read on the forward strand.
AAGGGAAATGTGTTCCAACTCCAAAGATAGCCTCTGCATCCGTCATGGTGGCCTCTAAAATGCTGAAAGATGACTTTGTGCCAGGTAAAGGTCTGGGTGCATCTCTGCAGGGTATCATACAGCCAGTGTCCCTCCCTGAAAACTTGGGTACGTTCGGTCTTGGATTCAAACCTACAGCGGCAGATATGAAAAGGGCTAAAAGGTTGAAACAGAAGGCGTGGGCACTTCCGAAGCCTATCCCGCATCTCTCCAGGTCATTCGTCAAGCCCGGTGCCGGGAAACGCCCAGTGACAACAATTCTAAATCCTGTGGTTGATGTTGATGAAGAGTTAATCGAAAGGTTTCAGAGTTTGTTTGATGATGTGAACATGGTAGAAGTTGGAGAGGGTTCCAGCAAAGCGGATGTGCAGTTTGTCGGGCCAAAAGTAAAGCATAACAATTGGAAGGCTACTCCTCTCCCTACTCGGAGGGAGTTTTGGTAGTTTGATTTGTTTTTCTTTCTATCTGGGTCATTCCAGGGTTGTGACCCAGATTTTTATTTTCTCGCTTGTTTGATGTACAAACCCTGTTATCCTTTATTTTCAATGAAATGCAATTTCCCTATTTCCATCATTCCTGTTAGTTTTTATTTTTGTTTTTCTTTTCTTCTTTGTACAGTTCTTTTTATGCTGATTTTAATAACATGACATGCATGCGAAATCTTCGTCCAAGTCTTAAAAGCCAATCTAACTCTGAAATAATAATTCAAGAAATAGAGTGTGATGATGAAACTGAATATGATGAGGATGAAGCATTTGAGGAGATTAGTAAAGAGCTTAATCACTGAAAAACCCAAGCCTAATTTGAATGAAACTGAATCAATCAATTTAGGAGATCCAGATAATGTCAAAGAAACCAAGATAAGTGTCCATCTTGAACCACAAATTAGGGAAGAAATAATCAAAGCATTGTTTGAATACAAGGACATTTTTGCATGGTCGTATGATGACATGCCAGGCTTGAGTACCGATTTGGTAGTCCACAAATTGCCAACCGATCCAACTTTCCCTCCCGTCAAGCAAAAATTAAGGAAGTTTAATATCGACATGAGTGTCAAAATCAAAGAAGTCACAAAGCAGCTTGATGCGAAGGTCATTCGGGTCACATGGTATCCCACGTGGTTAGCTAATGCTGTGCCTGTGCCAAAGAAAGATGGAAAGACTAGAGTATGTGTTGATTACCGTGACCTCAACAAGGCAAGTCCGAAGGATAACTTCCCGTTGCCAAATATCCACATCTTAATCGATAATTGTGCCAAGCATGAGATTGGGTCTTTTATGGATTGCTATGCGGGGTATCATCAGATCTTAATGGATGAGGAAGATGTAGAGAAGACGGCATTTATCACGCCATGGGGAACATATTGCTACCGGGTCATGCTATTCGGCTTGAAAAATGCTGGGGCAACTTACATGAGGGCAATGACCACCATATTCCACGACATGATACACAAGGAGATTGAGGTCTACGTGGATGATGTAATCATAAAGTCCAGAAAGCAGTCTGACCACGTCAGGGACCTGAGAAAATTTTTCCAGAGGCTCCGCAGGTACAATCTTAAGCTCAACCCTGCAAAGTGTGCATTCGGTGTTCCGTTGGGCAAGTTGTTAGGCTTCATAGTCAGTCAGTAGGGCATCGAGCTGGACCCGTAAAAAATCAAGGCTATCCAGGAATTACCACCGCCAAAGAACAAGAATGAGATGATGAGTCTTTTAGGGAGGTTGAACTACATCAGCAGGTTTATTGCTCAACTGACCACAACCTGTGAGCCCATCTTCAAGTTGCTAAAGAAGGATGCTACGGTCAAATGGACCAATGAGTGCCAAGAAGCATTCGATAAGATCAAGGAGTATTTATCAAACCCACCTGTGTTGGTACCGCCGGAACCAGGGAGACCGTTGATTTTTTATCTGACAGTCCTGGATCATTCATTTGGCTGCGTGTTGGGTCAGTATGACATCACTGGCAGGAAAGAGCAAGCCATCTATTATCTCAGCAAGAAGTTCACATCCTATGAGGTTAAGTATACTCCCCTTGAGAGGACATGTTGCTCCCTAACTTGGGTGGCACAGAAGTTGAAGCACTATTTGTCATCCTATACTACTTACCTCATTTCTCGCCTGGATCCTTTGAAGTATATCTTTCAGAAGCCTATGCCCACAGGAAGACTCGCAAAGTGGCAGATTTTGCTGACAGAATTTGACATCGTCTATGTGACTCGGACGGCAATGAAAGCACAAGCTTTGGCTAATCACTTGGCCGAGAACCCGGTGGATGAAGAATATGAGCCGTTGAAGACTTATTTTCCTGATGAAGAGGTAATGCATATTGAGGAGGTCGAGCAGGATGAGAAGCCTGGCTGGAAACTTTTCTTTGATGGGGCTACTAACATGAAAGGTGTTGGGATAGGAGCTGTGCTCATTTCTGAAACAGGGCACCACTACCGTGTCACAGCTCAACTTCGTTTCTATTGCACCAACAACATGGCTGAGTACGAAGCATACATTTTAGGTTTAAGATTAGCTGTGGACATGTGAGTCCAGGAAGTGCTGGTTTTGGGAGATTCAGATCTGTTAGTGCACCAGATTCAGGGAGAATGGGAGAATCGAGATTTGAAGCTCATACCATATCGATAATGTTTGCAGGATCTTTGTCAGCGGTTCAGATCAGTAGAATTCAGGCATATCCCTAGGATCCATAATGAGGTTGCTGATGCCTTGGCTACTCTGGCGTCAATGTTACATCATCCAGATAAGGCTTATATTGACCCTTTGCATATTCAGGTCCGTGATCAGCATGCTTACTGTAACATGGTGGAAGAAGAACTCGATGGTAAGCCGTGGTTCCATGATATCAAGGAATACATCAGGATGGGGGTATATCCGGTGCAAGCCACAGGTGATCAAAAGAGAACAATTCGACGATTGACAAGTGGATTCTTCTTAAGCGGAGGAGTTTTGTACAAAAGAACTCCAGATCTCGAATTGTTGAGATGCATAGATGCTAAGCAAGCCACGATTATCATGACTGAAGTACATTCGGGAGTTTGCGGGCCCCATATGAGTGGCTATGTTTTGGCAAAGAAAATTCTTTGAGCAGGCTATTATTGGTTTACCATGGAGCGAGATTGTATCAACTTTGTGCGGAAGTGTCATCAATGCTAGGTGCACGGTGATTTGATCCATTCTCCCCCGTCTGAACTACACACAATGTCCGCACCTTGGCCCTTTGTTGCTTGGGGCATGGATGTCATCGGAGCAATCGAGCCAGCAACATCCAATGAGCACAGGTTCATTCTGGTGGCTATCGATTATTTCACTAAGTGGGTTGAGGCTATGACTTTCAAATCTGTGACCAAGAAAGCAGTGGTTGACTTCGTGCATGCAAACATCATTTATCGGTTCGGAATTCCAAAGGTAATCATCACGAACAATGGCGTAAATCTTAACAGTCATTTGATGAAGGAAGTATGTCAGCAGTTCAAGATTATGCACCGAAATTCCACTTCGTATCGTCCCAAGGCAAACGGAGCGGTTGAGGCAGCCAACAAGAACATAAAGAAGATACTTCGAAAGATGGTGCAAGGTTCTAGGCCTGGCATGAAAAGTTGCCTTTTGCGTTGCTGGATTATCGCACTACTGTTCGCACTTCAGTAGGTGCAACTCCTTATTTGTTGGTGTATGGTACTGAAGCAGTGATACCTGCGGAGGTTGAGATTCCATCCATTCGAATTGTTGCTGAAGCAGAAATCGATGATGATGATTGGGTCAAAACCCGGTTGGATCAATTAAGTCTGATTGATGAGAAAAGACTGGCAGCAGTATGTCACGGCCAGTTGTACCAAAAGAGAATGGCAAGAGCATACAACAAGAAGGTGCGTCCCCGGAAATTTGAAGTAGGGGTGGGCATCGGTCGGTTCGGTCGGTTATTATAAAAATACGGTTCGGTTTATCGGTTTTCGGTTTTGTAATATTCATAACCAAATCAAACCAAAGTATTTACGGTTCGGTGCAGTTTTTTCAAAGTTCGGTTCGGTTATTTCCGGTCTATATTTTCGGTTTCAAACGGTTGTAGACTTCCACTCCACTTGACTAAATATGCGAAAGTCATCTGCGACATTAATGAAGATGGACTTCTTGTAGTTCAAGGGATTAAAGCAACATTCGATTTCTGCAGATTCAAGTTCACTCTTTTTCTATTCCTCTTGCTTAATATATATATTTGATACAATTGGTAGTGAGAAATGACGAAGAATTGAGCAAACTGCTTGGAGATGTTACAATCGCCAATGGTGGAGTCATGCCCAACATTCACAACCTTTTGCTCCCTAAGAAATCTGGTGCTTCTTCTAAGCCCTCTGCTGATGAAGATTAAATGGGTCTAAACATGGTTTCATAGTAGCTGTGCTTTGTTTTAGAATAGGATTTTTTTGTTGTGCTATTTTCTTTTTAGAATAGTTGGTAGGGGTTTATGTTGGTTTTTGTGAATACAAATGAAACAATGAATGAAGACCACTGTTTATTTTCTTATCTTCAACTCGTTGGATTCGGTTTTTTTTCGTAGTGTGATTGAATTCTATATCCATGGAAACTATATTTCATTCATATATTACTGACTGGTTTAAGCTCTAAAACTTGGAAGTTGCATTCTGTTCATTAGTATGGAAGTTTAAAATGCATTACTCCCACACTTTATATGACGCACTGTCATTTTTTAGTTTGTCCCAAGAAGCTTTTGATACAAAAGAAGGAAAAGACAAGTTTTATTATGAACGTGCAAAGTGACAACAGTGAACGTGCAAAGTGACTGTAATTCAGTTTTTCGGTTTAACCGAAAACCGAAATACAAAAACCGTAAACCGTACCGAAAAACCGAAAACTAATAATTCTAAAACCGTGCACCGAACGAAAAACCGATAAAACCGAAACCGAAAAACCGAAATTTACGGTGCGGCAGGTTTTTTCGGTTCGGTCGGTATTATGCCCACCCCTAATTTGAAGTGGGTCAGTTGGTGTTGAAACGCATCCTCCCACATCAGGCGGAAGCAAAAGGCAAGTTTGCCCCAAATTGGCAGGGGCTGTTCGTGGTAACGAGAGTGTTGTCCAATGGTGCTTTGTATTTAACAGATATAGAAGGCAAGTGTGTAGACATGGCTATCAATTCTGATGCGGTCAAAAGATATTATGTATGATTTCTTTTGTTTAAATTGTGTTCATTTGTACTCGGCATAATTTGAGGATTGAAATGATGAAGGCATTTTTATTCTTCTATCTAAACACTTTATCCATTGTTACCCCTTTGAGCCTTATTTGTTTTCTTTCATACCTCTCTTTTGGAATCAGTAGCAAAGATCGGAAACACAGATATAGAAGATAAAAAGAAGAGAGAATGAAAAGAGAAGAGAGGAGAGGAAAAGAAAATAAAAATGAAAAAAAGGGAAGAAGAGAAAGGAAAAGAAAAAGAGAACGAGAAGAAGAAAGTACAAACAACAAAGCAACTCATATGTCATGAACTACGTTCGACCTGATTCTTGTTAAGGATACGTAGGCAGCCTCACGGTTCGGTCCCATCAATAAAATTTCAAAAGCCCCAAGCAACGAAACTGGGGCAGAAGTTGCGGTTTTGTAAAAGATCTGATTCCAAAAGTTATAATTTTGAACCCATTCAAGTTGTTTTGAGCATTTATGATGTACTTTCTTTCTAACCCTATCCAAAAGCCCACATTACGGTCCAAAGAAAGACCTTCTGATCAATCTTCGAGGGATGCCAGGTCAAGCAAGCTAGAGGTATGATTCATATCAGGGGCAACACTCTGTTCTATGCAGGGAAAAATGAATAAATGAGAGAGTCTTATTGGTGAAAACCCTCACGGGGACCGTAAGGCGACGGAAAGTTGAGAGAAATTAAAAATAAGAGAGTCTTATTGGTGAAAACCCTCACGGGCACCATAAGGCGACGGTGAGTTGAGAGATGAACAAATGAGAGAGGATTGTTGGTGAAAACCCTTCAGGGCGCCGCAAGCCGAATGAGGTTGTTGACTTTGCAAGGGAATTGGACCATGGGGACCCCAGGCATAAAGTGTGAGGACCGAAAGCTGATTGACTGAATGGACTAGGCTGATTAATCCAAAATTCATGTCATGATCATTGATGCCAGCAGCCCCACTTTGATAAGTCCTTTTCCCTTTTTCTTCCTCAAACAATCTTCATGTTTTGAATTTTCTTCTTTATTCATAACTCTCGAAGTAATTGCATTTCATCTCCTTTTGGGTCTACTATCTCTAAGGCTTTTTCCAATGTTAGCCTTGCTAAGCAAACAAGAAGGGATTGCAAAGCTTATTACCATCTTTCAATTACGCAAAGCAAAATACGGCCACAGTATGTCAGAAATATCATGATGCATAGTGAAAAATGAGGTGTTAGCCGGAGTTCAAGTGATCAAGTGGTTTCATGAATTGTGGGGAGAAATACAGAGTTTCAGTTGGGAGAGGCAGACATGTTAAAGCAGCAGGATGATTACAGGGCACTCGGGTCATTCAGGATTTCGTGGTTAAGGTTCAATAAGAAGGTGAAATTACTCTCTGTCAGTCAGGTGCAGCTGAGCAGAACAAAGCGTGGCAGTAGGAAGGCCACCCTCAGCAGGAATGCCGCAAACTAACACCACGTTTTCAAACTCACAAGATTTTTCTTTGATTGAAACAAAGGCAGGAAATTTCGTTTGTTTCGGAGTAATCTTCTGTGAGGCAAGCAGGTGCCAGATAGGCTCGGCAGTAAGTTCCAGCACTCTCTTGGATAACAGGATTTAGTAAGTTTTGAGACCCTCGCAAATGACAAGGTATGACGAGAGGTCTGCTTTTGGGAAATATAATTCAGCATTTAAGTTTTCACTTTTGAAGATAGACTTGGATTGAAATTTTCAGGATAAGGGAATTTAGCTTAGAACTTATTTTGATAACAAGAGCCGGTTAACACTCACAGATGTTCCCAATATCAAACTGGGGCAGAAAAAATTTCTTTTGTTTTGTCTTTTTTATCGTAATCAGGCGCCCACCTGGAAAACAAGGGAAAACAACTCAAGTTTCAAGGGAAAATAGTTTCAAGGAGAGGATAGTTCAGGTTCAGCAATCAGGCACCCACCTGGAGAACAAGGGAAGATAGTTCAAAGGAATAGCAGTTTCAAGAGAGAGCAGTTCAAGTTCAGCAATCAGGCACCCACCTGGAGAACAAGGGAAGACGGTTTTAAGGGAAAACAATTTCGAAGGGAGACGGTTCGAGTTCAGCAATTAGGCACCCACCTGGAGAACAAGGGAAGACAGCACAAGTTTAAAGGGAGAAGCAGTTTCAAAGGAAAGCAGTTCGAGTTAAGCAATCAGGCGCCCACATGGAGAACAAGGGAAAGTAGCTCAATTTGCAAAGGAAAACAGCTCGAAGATCAAACAATCAGGCGCCCACCTGGAGAACAAGGAAAGACAACTTAAGGTACAAGGGAAAGGAAAGCAGTTCGGGTTCAGCAATCAGGCGCCCACCTGGAGAACAAGGGAAGACAGTTCAAAGAGAAAGCAGTTTCAAGGGAAGACAGTTAAAGTTTTGGCAATTAGGCACCCACTTGGAGAACATGGGTAAATAGTTCAAGTTTCGAAGGAACACAGAAAGTTTCAGCAATCAGGCGCCCACCTGGAGAACAAGGGAGAGCAGCTCAAGTTTCAGAGGAAAGCAGTTCAAGTTTTGGTAATCAGGCGCCCACCTAGAGAGCAAGGGAATACAACTGAAGTTTTGGCAATCAGGCGCCCACCTGGATAACAGGGGAAAATAGTTCAAGTTTCGAGGGAACACAGAAAGTTTTAGCAATCAGGCGCCCAGCTGGAGAACAAGGGAGAACAACTCAAGTTTCAAAGAAAAGCAGTTCGAGTATCGGCAATCAGGCGCCCACCTGGAGAACAAGGGAAAGCAGCTCAAGTTTCAGAGGAAAGCAGTTCAAGTTTTGGCAATCAGGCACCCACCTGGAGAGTAAGGGAATACAGTTAAAGTTTTGGCAATCAGGCGCCCACCTGGAGAGCAAGGGAATACAGTTAAAGTTGTGGCAATCAAGCACCCACCTGGAGAACAAGGGAAGACAGTTCAAAGAGAAAGCAGTTTCAAGGGAAGACAGTTAAAGTTTTGGCAATCAGGCACCCACCTGGAGAACAAGGGAAAATAGTTCAAGTTTCAAGGGAACACAGAAAGTTTCAGCAATCAGGCGTTCCACCTGGAGAACAAGGGAGAACAACTCAAGTTTCGAAGGAAAGCAGTTCGAGTATCGGCAATCAGGCGCCCACCTGGAGAACAAGGGAAAGCAGCTCAAGTTTCAGAGGAAAGCAGTTCAAGTTTTGGTAATCAGGCGCCCACCTAGAGAACAAGGGAATACAATTAAAGTTTTGTCAATCAGGCGCCCACCTGGAGAACAAGGGAGAAAAACTCATGTTTCAAAGGAAAGCAGTTCGAGTATCGGCAATCAGGCGCCCACCTGGAGAACAAGGGAAAGCAGCTCAAGTTTAAGAGGAAAGCAGTTCAAGTTTTGGCAATTAGGCGCCCACCTGGAGAGCAAGGAAATACAGTTAAAGTTTTGGCAATCAGGCGCCCACCTGGAGAGCAAGGGAATACAGTTAAAGTTGTGGCGATCAGGCACCCACCTGGAGAACAAGGAAAATAGTTCAAGTTTCAAGGAAGACAACACAGGTTTCAAGGGAAAACAGTTTAAGGTAACACAATTCAAGTTTTGGTAATCAGGCGCCCGCCTGGAGAACAAGGGAATACAGTTCAAATGTTGGCAATCAGGCGCCACCTGGAGAATAAAGGAACTCACTTCAGAATGCAATTCAAATCAGCAACAAAGGAAGCTCACTTGGAAAGTACAAGTCAGCAGGGCAGTAGAAACTGCGAGATCAAGTTTGAAGATATAGATAGGATTCTTGTAATTCATAAATCATAGTTTAGTCTAGCTTCTTTTATTTTGTCTTGGTGTAATAAGGAGTTTAGCAAGCAGTAGCAGCAGCAACAATGAAATCATAGCTTCCTGGTAGTCCCAGCTACCGAAACTTCCCGAACTACACTGACCTAATTCCTTTATAGCCAAGGATATGTAGGCAACCTCAGAAGCAGGGTGCGGTCAAATCTTTCAAAAATGCTTCCCACGGAGTATTCAAACGGGCAAAAATCGCTCGTATCCGCTCACTTATCTTTGCACGAAAACTCTTCGTGTTTCCGAGCAAAGAGGGGCAGCTGTTAGCACGTGATTTTTGCCCTATATGAATTACTCCTATAAAATTCAAGAAAATAAAATTTTTCCATTATTCGCAATTTTATAGGATTTTGTGAGAATTTGTGCTAATTGTTTGCATTTCTGTTAAAAATCATGAAAATGTCAAAAATACCATGCATTGCATTTATGATTTATTTTTACATTTTGGAGGTTGATTAGTGAATTAGTTGCTTTATTAAAATTAAAAATCACAAAAAGTTGGCTTACTTTTGCATTTTAGCCTTTTAATTTTAAATTAGTGATTTCCTATCTTAATTTAGGAGTACTTAATTTTTGTAAATATTATAGTAGATAATTAGCTTAATTTTACAACTTAGATTAATTTTGGAGATTAATTTAGGTTTTAATTAATTAAAAGAAAAAAAAAAGAGAAAACAAAGAACAAAAGAAAAGGGAATGGGAATTTGATGTTAAAACCCAATTTGGGTCTAAAACAATTCCGACCCACTCCGCCCCAAACTCGCTCCACCCCACCCCTGCTAACCCGGTCCAACTCCCCCTAAGTAACCAAACGACCCCGTTTCAGTTTGTATCATCTCAGCCATTGGATTTCCATAATCCAACGGCCCGGAACTAAGGCTTCATTTATATTTAACTGTCTGAAGCGACCCCATACCCCATTCAAACCCCCCCAACCCGTCTCTAACCCAACCTAAAGAAAACCCTAGCCGCCCTACTATCCTCTCAACTCACCGGCCGGCGGCACGACTCCGATCGACCCCAAACTTATACCCTATAACCACCAAGCCTCCCCAAACTCAAAACCCTTGACGATTTTCCCAAAAAACTTTTTGAATTCGTCAAATCTTGAATCTAGAGTTTGACCTAATTTCGGAATTGGGGTTTTCTGAAGATTTCTGCTCGTCGTGGCTCGAAACTCACCCAGATAGATCATTCTTGACTAGAGTGGTCATTAGGGTCAGTTTCAAGCTCTGTCGAGGCATCTCGAGCTCGGCCTTGGCTTCCATCTTTGCTTTCCTTGGTCATTTATGCTCTCCGGCTTTGGTCAGTTGGTTCACCTTTGTTTATTCTATTTTCGTCTCTTCTGATTATTTCCTTTTCCTTTCTTTCTTTCTTGTTTAGTTAATCTCTGCTTGCATGTTAGGTTAGAGTATTTGACAGGCATTTTGATTTCGTTTTTGTTTAAATTGGTTAATTGTTAAAACATCCTAGCACATTCTAGTTCAGGGTTAATTATAACTTTCATGGATTAATTCAATTCCGTTTGTTTAATTAAATCCAGTCAGTCTTAAGGTTGTGCTACTAAGATTATGAGCCTAAGGCTTTCTTTTGGGCTGTTGTTTCATTCCTGCTTGGGCAGGAAAAGCCCATGGGTTTGGTTTGGGTCTTGGGTCAATTTGATCTAGGAATGACTCGTTTTGGATGTAAATACAGGGTTGTCAAAGGGTGTTTGGGTATTTTAGGGTTGGGGGAATATTTTCGGTTGTAAGAAGTTTATAGAGGATAGGAAGGAGACTTGCATGCTAAGAAAGGGAGGGTTTCAGATATTTGTTTTAAGGGACTTGGAGGGTAAAAATAAAGGGGGGGGGGGGGCTAAAGGGAATTTAAAAAATCAAGTTCTGCTGCCCTAAGCTCCTTATATAAGAAACTCATTTTCCTACATTCTAGGGTAGAGAAAATAGCATAAAAGAAGGACCCAAACGGCTGAAGCCTTTTCTTAAGATACAGGCCTCTCAACATTTTTCTCTACCCCTAAAACCTGAAAGCACACACTGATAGAATTTTGGAGAGTCAAAAAATACAAGAAAAGGGAATTCAAACACTGTTCCATTGGTTATTTGGTGTCATCTTTCTGGGTTTTCGAAAGCTGGAACACTTTGCTGGTTTTGGTTTTTAAGCATGCATTAGGTTGATGGTGTTGCTGCTGTTTAAAGCTATGTTGATCTCATTGTCATGTTGCTGAAATTTCTTTGCTATTTTTGGTTGTATCCAGGTATGGTCATTACTCTTGAAATGGCAAGTTTGAAGCAATACATGGATTAAAGTGGAAATGGATAAATCTGATTTTCATTCTTCTATTTTTCTTCAGCATTTGATATGTTCTGCTGGGTTTTGGTAGCTGTTACTTCTTTAGTTATGGTTGAGTGCTAGTATTTGTATTTTTCTTTGGTGATCTGGGAGGTTGAATATTCTGAGTTTCACATCTGTGTTTAGCTATAATTTTAAGATTGTTTAACTTTGGCTGTAAGGTTGCTAACTGAGTTAAACACTTGAACATTTTCAGCATGCCTTAGTTGTATGATTCTGTAAACATGCATGGTTAGATAATTAGGATTAGGCAAGGATGAATCCATGTTAGTAAACCATATATTTTGAAATCATGTTGATGTTTGGTTAGATTTAGGAATTCTACTATATTTTGATAATGAAATAGATTATGAGCAGGCTATTATAATACTAAACGTTGCATCATTAGTGTGGTAATGGGATTTGGCCTCAGAATATGCCTTTCAATTTAGTTAAAAGTTGCAAGTATTTGGACTGTAATAGGGTGAGAGACCTGTTGAGCTTCGAATGAGGCCTGACATAGGCCCAAATCGGGCAGCCCTGTCTCAAGCTAGGGCCCTTCAATTTTAGTTTAATTGTTTCGCTTCCCTTATAAATTTTCGTTTAATGCATTACCCGATCTCAAGATGTTCATGTAATAAATTTTGCTTCAGGTGATTACAATAAGTCGTACAGCTGGGCCTCGTAGTTGGCCCAGTTATGCCCAAATGCCTTTTGCTCATTCCGTTTCAGTCTTGGGCCTCATCTTGAGCCCAATTCCCTTTTTAAGATTCCTGGTTGTTTCTGGGCTTATCGCAAGCCTGGAATTTTCCCCAAACAGTTTTTTTTTTAAAATGTAGGTTTTTTTAGAGTAATTTTGGATAGATATTAATTTGGATAAAATCCAAGCATTTTCAGATGGCCTTAGTTAAGCACTATTTCTTAAAGAAAGAATGGATTGAGGTGTGCCATCCGCATTAAGTCACTCATGGCCCTCACAAATGTTACATTATTTATTAAGAATGAATATTCGTAGAAAAGCCTTTAGGCACGATTTAATTTACAATTGTGATTGTGTACACGTTCTCGTGACCAATTACAATTCTAAAAATCAAATCGGAGTATGCGTTCGCGCAACTTCAATCAAACTTTCTTAATAATAAAATAGCTATTAATAGACCACTAATTTAATTTAGTTCATATTGTTCGAGGTGCGCCATCCACAATTTAATCATTCATGGCCCTCGTATTAATCTTTTGACCTAGATATAAATATAACAAATGTTCGTAGTTTGCTTTAGGCACGTTAAAATACCATCGTAGTTGCGTACACGTTCGCGTGACATGATTACGATTTCTAAAAACAAAACCGGAGTATGCGTTCGCGCAACTTCGGCCAAACTTTCTTAATAATAATAAAACGTTATTAATTGTGGACACGTTCGCGTGACATAATTTTGATGCACCAAACAAATGGGTACACGTACGCGTGACCTGTTTCTTAATTAAAAAGGCAAATGCACATAGGTTCTAAAATCAGTAATTAATCAATTTGATTAAGCCAAGTATGATCAGAGCGAGCGTGCTAGAACCACGGAAATCGGGAGTGCCTAACACCTTCTCCCGGGTTAACAGAATTCCTTACCCGGATTTCTGTGTTTCGCAGACATAAACAGAGTCAAATCTCCTCGATTCGGGATTCTAAATCGGTGACTTGGGTCACCATAAACTATCCCAAGTGGCGACTCTGATCTTAAATAATAATCTCGTTTCGATTGTCACTTAAATTGGAAAAACTCCCTTATATCCCTTCCTGGGGGTAGGAAAAAAGTGGTGTGACAGCTCTGGCGACTCTGCTGGGGACAAGAAACCAGAATCTCTGATTCAGGGTTCAAGAATTCGAGCGTGTTATGTCATATGTGCCTGTGTTCAAAGAAAAATTGTAATATTTGTGGGGGGGGGGGGGGAGGTTGGTTCGTGCTTCGGTTGGCTGGCTGTGCTTTGCTCCGTTCTGAAATCCTTTCGAGTTCCCTTGGGTGATACCTGACTATAATGGAAATAGAGTTTTCGAAAATATGCAATTATTAATGAAAAATAGAGTTATTATTATTACAAAACACAGTGAAATATCACGTTATTTTGGATGAACTAGCGACTGTAACACATTTCAGAGGCATTGCAACTCTCTCATACCGGAATTTTGAGGGTCCTCCTCAAAATCTGCCCCAGTTTGGTGGATGATCTCTGACCGTTTGCAGACAATATGCCTTGCTGGACTCCCTTCGGACTTTTGAGAATTCTTCTCAAAATTCTGCCCCAGTTTCCTAACTGATTGTTGACCATCTGACACATGTTGGCGTTGGCCGGACTTGCTCCGGAATTTTAAGGGTTCTCCTCAAAATTCTGGCCCAGTTTCTGATCTTGGGGGAAATGAAAATTTTATTATGATATGACCGAACCCATAAGGCTGCATACGTATCCCCTCTTAAACGGGAATCAGGTCAAGCGTAGTTCAATTACATTAGATGAAGAAATGTAAAACAATCTAAGCATAGTATCTCTTGACCGCATCCGAATTGATCAGTGGCCAGATTTCTCCATCCATTTCTGCAAGTATGAGTGCTCCTCCTGTTAGCACCCTATGAACCATGTACGGACCTTGCCAGTTGGGAGAGAACTTCCCTTTGGCTTCATCTTGATGCGGGAAGATTTTCTTCAATACCAGCTGCCCTGGTGCGAACTGACTTGGTTTGACTCTTTTGTTGAAAGCTCTAGACATTCTGTTCTGATAAAGTTGGCCGTGACATACTGCATTCATCCTCTTCCCATCGATAAGGGACAATTGTTCATAGCAACTCCTTATCCACTCTGCATCGCTGAGTTCAGCTTCCTGTATGACTCTTAAAGAAGGAATCTCCACCTCGGCTGGGATGACAGCCTCGGTACCATAAACCAACATGTAGGGAGTTGCCCCGGTTGATGTGCGAACCGTAGTACGGTACCCCAACAAGGCAAAGGGTAACTTCTCATGCCCTTGTTTGCGGTTCTCTACCATTTTCCTTAGTATCTTCTTGATATTTTTGTTGGCGGCTTCTACGGCTCCATTCATCTGAGGTCTATAGGCTGTGGAATTCTTGTGCTTGATTTTGAAAGCTTCACATATAGCTTTCATCAGATCACTGTTGAGGTTGGCGGCATTGTCAGTAATAATGGACTCGGGAACTCCGAATCGGCAGACGATAAAATCCTTGACAAAACCTGCGACGACTTTCTTGGTTACGGCTTTGTAAGATACAGCCTCTACCTATTTTGTGAAATAATCAATGGCTACCAGAATAAACCTGTGTCCGTTTGAAGTAGTGTGCTCAATCGGACCAATGACATCTATTCCCCAGGTGGCGAATGGCGAAGGTGAGCTTGTTGCATTGAGCTTGTTTGGCGGCACTTTTATCATGTCGGCATGCACTTGACATTGAAAGCATTTGCAGACATACTGAATGCAATCCGTCTCCATGGTCATACAGAAGTAACCTGCCCTGAGTATCTTCTTAGCCAAGACGAAACCATTCATGTGTGGACCACATGTCCCAGCATGCACATCCTCAAGTAGCTTAGAAGCTTCCTTTGCGTCAACACATTTTAGTAGACCCAAATCAGGAGTTCTTCTGTATAAGTTCCCTCCGCCGTGAAAGAAGTGATTCGACAGTCTTCGGAGTGTGCGTTTCTGAGTTTGACTTGCATGCTCCGGGTATTCTCCTTTTGATAAGTATTCTTTGATGTCGTGGAACCAAGGCTTTCCATCCGCTTCTTCCTCGACATGAGCACAATACACCGGCTGATTATGGATCCTCACCGGAATGAGATCAATGTAGTTCTGATCTGGATGTTGTATCATGGATGACAAAGTGGCCAATGTGTCGGCAAACTCGTTCTGAATTCTGGGCACATGTCAGAATTCTATCTTTGTAAACCTCTTTCTCAATTCCTGCACATGGTGCATATATGGCAATATCTTGGAATTCATGATGGCCCACTCTCCTTGTACCTGGTGCACAAGCAAATCTGAATCACCGATTACCAGCACTCTTGAATGTTCATGTCGATTGCCATATTGAGCCCCGGTATGTAGGCTTCATATTCCGCCATGTTGTTGGTGCAGGGAAATCTGAATTTAGCAGATACCGGATAATGCTGACCCATTTTTGATACCAAAACTGCTCCTGTGCCCACTCCTTTGAAATTTGCGGCTCCGTCAAAGAACATCCTCCAACCGTCATATGCTTCGGTGATGTCTTCTCCTAAGAATGATACCTCTTCGTTAGGAAAATACGTTTTCAAAGGCTCGTATTCTCCTCCCACCGGATTTTCAGCAAGGTGATCTGCCAATGCTTGTCCTTTGACCACCTTTTGTGTTACGTAGACGATACCGAACTCACTTAATAGTATCTTCCATTTGGCCAACTTTCCAGTCGGCATGGGTTGCTGGAATATGTACTTCAGAGGATCCATCCTGGATATGAGGTATGTAGTGTAGGCACAGAAGTAATGCCTCAGTTTCTGAGTTGTCCAGGTTAAAGCACAGCAAGTGCGTTCAAGCAGAGAGTACCGTGCTTCGTAAGGTGTGAACTTCTTGCTCAAGTAGTATATGGCTCGCTCTTTCCTTCCTGTTTCATCATGTTGTTCCAAAACACATCCGAAGGCTCCATCTAGTACAGATAGATAGAGTAGCAAAAGTCATCCTGGTTCTGGCAGGACCAGGACTAGTGGTGTGGATAAGCACTCCTTGATTCTGTCAAAGGCTTTCTGACAATCCTCTGTCCAGCTTGTTTCAGCATCTTTCCTGAAAATCTTGAGGATGGGTTCACATATGACTGTGGATTGTGCTATGAAGCGACTGATGTAGTTGAGACGCCCTAGGAAGCTCATCACATCCTTTTTGCTCTTAGGTGGCGGTAACTCCTAAATCGCCTTGACTTTAGATGGATCCAGCTCAATCCCTCGACGAGTGACAATGAATCCCAATAGTTCTCCTGTGGGAACCCCGAATGCACATTTTGCGGGGTTCAGTTTCAAGTTGTACCTCCTTAGCCTGTCAAAGAACTTCCTCAAGTCTGCTATGTGATCTGCGGCCCTCTTGGATTTGATAATGACATCATCCACATACACCTCTATTTCTTTGTGTATCATATCATGGAATATGGTTGTCATGGCTCTCATGTAAGTGGCCCCAACGTTCTTCAAACCAAATGGCATCATCTTGTAACAATATACACCCCATGGTGTAATAAAAGCTGTGTTCTCTGCATCTTCATCATCCATCCAAATCTGGTGATAACCCGCGAAGCAATCTACAAAGGATTGGAGTTCATGCTTGGCGCAGTTATCGATCAGGATGTGTATATTTGGCAGTGGGAAGTCGTCCTTGGGACTTGCTCTGTTCAGATCTCGGTAGTCGACACATACTCGGACCTTCCCATCCTTCTTAGGAACTGGCACAATATTAGCTAACCAGGTTGGGTACTCAACCACCCTAAGAACTTTGGCTTTGATCTGCTTGGTAACTTCCTCCTTGATTTTCAGGCTCATGTCTGGTTTGAACTTTCTGAGTTTCTGCTTTACTGGCGGACACATGGGATTAGTAGGCAGCTTGTGAGCCCCTATGGACGTGCTCAAACCGGTCATGTCATCATATGACCATGCGAAAATGTCCTCATACTCTGTTAGGAACCGGACGTACTCTTCTTTCTCTGTTGGTGACAAGTGAATGCTGATACGGGTCTCCTTGATGGTCTCGGCATCTCCCAAATTTACTGCTTCGGTCTCAACCAGATTGGACTTAGGCTTATTCTCAAAATTTTCAACCTCCCTGACAATTTCCTCAGGTATCTCATCCTCTTCCACTGAATCACTATTCTCATGTTGCGTTGCCTCATTACATGTCACAGTCACTGGTTCATCAGAAAAATTAATGATAATGCAGTAGAAAAGAAAAATTTAAAGATAGTAGTGAATAATAAAGAGCGAATTCATTTGATTAAAACTTGAAACAATTGCCCAGACAAAGTACGACTCGATGAATCAAACATTCATTTCGAAACAAGCAAAACTTAAAACAAAATTACGGAAATCCTAAATGCCTAGAATGGCTTATAGAAGTAAATTCTGCCAAGCTACCCAGGGACTCGGTGGGCTCGGGATGGTGTGGCGGTCCAGTTCCTGAGAATAGCTCCCTTCGCCACAGTCTGAATAGTGAGGCCTTCCTCTTCCTCCTCCTCAATTATGGCACTAAAATCCATGCCCTCATCTACCAAGAACAAATTCTTCAACCCAGCTAGTGCTTCTTCTTCCGCGATCCCCCATATTGTGTCAGCTTGGTGAAAATCTTGTTCCAGACGTGGCACGGCTGCTCAAGTGGGTAATATGGTGCCACGGAGGCAACCAATTACTATATTCTTCCCATGTGTACTGATATCCGAGCCCAAAGGTAGTACCATAATTTTTAAGCTGTATCGGTTTGGTGATACCTTGGAGGTTCTTTCCAATCCCTTTGCCAGGTTCATACCCAGACCATGCCAGTATGCTCTCTATTTTGTTACTCCACCACTTGTCCTTCTCGACAGCATTGACCCGTTCGATGTGATGGTAGGTTTCCCCTCCTAGCCTTCTTCTTTGTCCAATGGCCAGGATGGTCTGACTAGTGTAGATGGGGTTACTTCCATCTCCATGAATGATTACCTCTTGGCGGTTCCATTCAAACTTCACGGCTTGATGTAGCGTGGAAGGCATGGCTCCAGCAGCATGGATCCATGGCGGACCAATAGAAGGTTATATGACGCTGGTATGTCAAGTACTTGAAATTCAACATCGAACCAAGTTGGCCCCATCTGCAAGCAAAGGTTGATCTCCCCGATCGTGGCCCTTTGGGACCCATCGAAAGCCTTCACATTCATGCTTCCTGCCCGTATCTCATGGAAACCTTTATCCAACCTTTTCAGAGTGTCCAATGGACAAATCTTTAGGCTCAAACCTCCATCAACCAAGACCCTGTCAATGAATTTGTCTTCAAATTGCACCGTAATATGCAATGCTCGATTGTGATTCTGTCCCTCGGGTGGTAGCTCATCTTCGTGGAAGATGATCTTATGACCTTCTAGTACTTGCCCAACTATGTTGGCCATTTCTCCACCGGTGATGTTATTGGGTACGTAAGCCTCGCTCAACACTTTTATTAAGGCGTTCTTGTGTGCCTCTAAATTTTGCAAGAGTGATAGGATGGATATCTGAGCAGGGACTTTGTTCAGATGGTCGACAACAGAGTACTCCTTTGCCTGTACTTTCCTCCACAGGTCATTTGGCCCAGTCTCAATGATAGGCTTCCTAGAAGTGGCCTCCTTACTTGAACCTCCCAGGTGTTCAGCTGTATAGACTCTCCCGGTTCTAGTCATTCTTTGTGCAACATCAGATTCCTCTACCCTGGCCTTCCCCTTCCGCCGAGCCTCGGCGACATAATCCTAGGGTATTGCTTTTGAGTTGAATGGGGGTGTGGTTGATACTGTCACAGTGAAGGGTGTGACCACATCTACTTCAAATGGAGTGGGGGTGGCCGCGGGCGGAGCCACTTCCACCTCGAAAGGCACTGATGCAGTTACCTCAACCTCGATCCGTTTCTGCGTCTGAACCACAATTGGAGTAAGTGTAACTGCAACCTTAGAGTTATCGCCTTCTCGAATAAGCCTGATCTACCCCTCAGAGTCCCATTCTTCATTTGTCTCTATCATATGTACACCATCACATCTATGATCAGGGAGGGGATTGTTGCGGACATTAGGTGCGGCTTCCTTTGCTTGTATGACCTTGTTGTCAATTAGCGTTTGGATCTTATCCTTCAATGTCTGGCACTCAGCAGTGGTGTACCCTTTCATACCAGAATGGTACGCACAAGTTTTGTTCGAATTGACCCACTAGGATGGATTTTCTAATGCCACAGCAGGAACAGGAGTGACATAACCGGCAGCTTTCAACCTTTCATATAATTGGTCGATGGGCTCAACAATGGCGGTATACTATCTGGGTGGCTTGCGGTCGAAGTTTGGTTGTGTTCTTGGATAATTTTGACGAGCTGGTGGTGATTGGAAGTGGGATGGTTGGGAGTTATAGGTATAATGGACAGAGGCTAGTTGGGAGTATCTGGGAGATAAAGGTTGGTATGTGGGCGGTGATACCTGGTATGTGGGTGGAGGTGTTTGATAGACAAGTGGAGATTTTGGGCCCTGGGCTACCATTACTGCCCAACATCTCTCTTCTTCGGTACGCCACCTGACTGTAGTGCTTTATTCGTGGCTTGCAAAGCCTCAAAGTTTGTTACCATCCCGCTCTTGATCCCTTCTTCAATCCTTTCTCCGAGTTTGATGATGTCAGAGAATTTGTGATTTTCGATAACCATCCGCCTCTCATAATATTGCGGGTCCTATCCCCTGACGAAGAACTTATTCATCTGTTCTTCGTCCAAAGACGGCCTGACTTCGCCGCTTTCGACCTCCAACGAGTAGCATATTCACAGAATGTCTCAGTGGGTTTCTTCTTGAGATTCTGAATGTAGAAGACATCCGGTGCTTTCTCTATGTTGAACCTGAACCAGTCCATGAAATCCGACGCCATGCTTACCCAATTTGACCACTTCTTGGGATTTTGGCTGATATACCAAGACAACGCATCCCCAGTAAGGCTTCTCATAAAGATCTTCATTCCGATCTTTTCATCTTTCCCGACCCCGACAAGTTTGTCACAATAAGTCCTTAGATGACCCCTGGGATCACTTGTACCATCGAACATTTCGAACTTGGGAGGTTTGTACCCCTCTGGTAGTTCGACATCCGACTGTATGCACAGATCATCATAGTTCAAACCCTCTATTCCTCTGTCTCCCTTAACACCTCGAACTCGGCTTGTTAACTTCTTGAGTTCTTCAGCCATGTTTTTGATGAGCAAATCCTTTTCAGAGGGTTCCGGTGTACAGGAGATTGGTTGGGTGGAATGAGGTATGGTTTCCACATAGATGGGGTTGCTTTGTTGGGTGCCAGTAACTTGGGTGTAGTGGTGGTTATTGGTGGAGTTTTGTGGATCAGGAATGAGTGGTGGTGTGTTTTGGGGGGTGTGGTAAGTGTTGGCTGGCGGGTAATGAATTGGTTGATGGTGTTGCTGTGGCGGAGCTGGTAATGTTTTGGGATTCTGGGGTGGAGTTGCGTATTGATTTGGTGGGGGAGGATTTTGCGGGTGTTGGTTTTGTGTGCTTTGAGGAGGTGCCGGGTTCTTGGTGTTCTGTTGGTTGATGTCAAGGACATTCAGGGTAAGTGACAGGTTTGCCAAGTTGCGAACTTCCTCAAGTTCTCCTTGTAGTTCCAGTATCTTTTGCTCCAGTCTTAAAACCAGATCATTTGAGGCCGGAGTACTACGGCCGTCGGAGGTTTCTGCATTCTCAATATTCTCCTTTCGGATACCACTTAAATCGTCCATCTTTGCCTTTCCTTTGCCTTTTGTGTTGCTTGGAGGAGGAGGAGGTGGAGGGCCTCTGGATCTGGTGTGATATGCTGATGAGGCCAGTATGATTGAACCAACCAAAGGGGAGGTGAATAATAACAAAAAATAAGCAAAAACAAAAGGTAACAAGTCAGTGAGGATCCTGAAATGTTTGCGGTATTTAAACACATATTGCAGAAATATAAATTCACGTCCTAATTTAGGACCCTCGTTGCGCCCGAGGTAGGCCTAGCGACAAGTAGATTTGAAGAACTTTTAATGCCAATAAATGCTTCATTTCAAAAATGTAAAAATAGACGAATCCCAAAACGACACTAAGATAATAAAAATAAAATGAGTTACTACTGGCACTTGGCCTTATTACATTTTAGGAAATGCAAAAAATAAATCTAGACTATTTGGTCTCAGAAAGACCTTTCCTTGATTCGACCTTCCGGACTCCATCATAGAGATCTCCCAGTTCGCGCAGCCCTAGCAGCAAGTAGGCCCTGGCCAGATGTCCTCCTTCAGCTCCTTCAGCGTTTTGGCAATTCTTAATTCTCTTTATGACCTTGCCTTCCAACTCCACTATTCCTCGCTCCAGATATTCCAGTTTCCTGTTGGAAGTGACCGCCATCTCTTTCCATTCCTCGATCAACCTCACATTCCTCTCATGTATTTCCCGGTGTTCGTTCTCAGAGTCGTGGACTCTCTTGCGCAGCCTGTTGTACTTGACCTGAGCTTCAGCTTCCTCATCTCTGATTTTGTTCCCTCGACAGGCCCCTGGTGTCACCATTCCTTTCAGATATTCTTCCAACCATGCCGGGTAGAGAGGCTCGCACCCTGCATGATACCTGTCTAGCTCGACGGTGTTCTTCTCCACGATGATTTTGCAGTGCCACGTGCGCTGAGCCTGGCACTTATGAGGGACGTCGTTTTCTTGAAAGTCTGCCCTGAAATGATTCATCTTAAGAACCCTTGGTACAACCTGCTTTCGGCCTGCTTGCCTCATAACTCGCATAGGGATATATGGGTATATCCCTCTCAACCCGATTAGCACCAAGTGCGGAGCATCCCTGGATCTGATAATAAACTCGTCTGTCGGGAACCATTCAACCATCCATTGCACCTGTTCCTCGGTTAGATTGTTGAAGAACTCTACCCATTCCTTGGCGCTTTCTGGATGAGCAAATCTATCTGGAATATAAGTCATCTGCTTGGGGTGATGGAAAGCAATGTGATCGTTCCATGCCCTTAGTGGGAATTCGTGGCGATAGTGACCCTTTTGGAAATGCTCCAACAACCACAACTGCAGTAATAAGTTGCAGCCCTCGAAATGATTTACCCCTCTTTGACAATGCTCCAGAGCCCTATAGATGTCAGCTACGTTCATAGGGACTATGGTATACACCTGTCCATCAATCCCTCCCATCAAAGTCTTCGCAACCATAGACAACCTAGTGTGAATCCTTCCCTTTTTCACTGGGAACACTATCAGGCCTAGGAAGCACACAATGAATACGAATACCCTGCGATGGATATGACCCAGAGAAGTTAGCGAGATCTCATCATGGTAGGTGCGGAAAGATTTGCTATGGCCATACCTGTCGTACAGTTATTCGAAAGGTATATAAGATTCCTACAAGCACACTAAGTCGGCATCCTTCTTCAATCCCATCATTTTCAAAAATCCTCTGCCCGTACGGTTTTCTGGTACCAATAGCCCAGGACTGTCCCAAGTTAATCCCGCAAGCCCTCCAATTTCCTCCAGAAGTGGTGTCATTTCTATGTCGCCGAAATGAAACACCACCCTCTCACTATCCCAAAATAACGTGGCAGCCTCGATCTGTTTGTTGTTTGGCTCAATATACAGCAAGGAAGGCAGGTTACCCAGGTACTTCCTCACATGTTTCTTGTCACTTGAGGAACGGTCCTCCCACCAATCTAGCAGTAATGATGGGATGTCGCTAACCATACCGAATCTGGGGACCTCGTACCTCATTTCCTGTAAAACAAAAGGTTAGACCTTACCCCCACCAGACTCGACTGTTTATACATTTGTGATCAACATATCGGCATTTGGTTCTCCAAATTAATGCACAGAACGTGGTTGTGTCCGTTGGGATTATGGAAAACCCGATGGACTTTGGATAAGGCTTATTATAAAGGATCATTATGTGGACAACATAACTGATCCGACTAGGTTTGACCATGATGCATGCACAATTTTAACCAAAGTAAGGTTTCTATGGGTTTTTAGACTGGTAACCTCGAGCGGACAACTCGAGGGGGAAGGCACAGAACCATCGCTGCACCGCTGATCGACTAGTTTTACCGCAAATAAGCCTTTCCGAATTTAAGGGTAGTAAATAGGAAGAGCGCAACCACTCATTAAAGCGTTGACTATAGGATTTGATACGCACGAGTGGAGTATGATGTGGAGCATGATTTATGCAGCAGTTAATAACACGTAGTCAAGTATTTGCACGTAGGAAAAATAAATACAGCATTTAAATAATTGAAAGACGGTTACAAGAAAAGTAAATAAAAAGACAAGTCACTTTCAAGATTAAAGAACAATAAATG